>NW_027417637.1:0-68113 GCF_009905375.1 Apium graveolens | reverse complement strand
AAATAGGTTCTAGTTTCTCCTTATTCTTTTTCCAGGCTTCATCACAAAAGGACTCAATTCCTTGAACCTTGGTGATTTGAGCATGAACATCTCTGGATGTTTTCCATGCTTTAATCACCTCCTGTTCACGATCGAGCTGCTTCTTAAAATTTCTTCCTTTTTCAAGGACTCAGTTAATTCCTACTTAGCAATTCTACACTCAATTTTTAGTTTCTCAAACTCAACAAACTGAGACTCAAGCACATTATTCCTCTCACTCAAAAACAAGTTGTTTTCTTTGATTTTAGCATTTTCTTTAGTGAGGGACTTAAGTGTAACACGCAAATGATACAATTCTGTAGACATGTCATTTATTGCATCATTACACTCAGCTTTAGATAAATGTGCAGGTTTGTAGTAATTACCTGATTGCTTGAGGAACTTGTCTCTGTTTCATCAGACTTGGCCATAAGGGCTAGATTGACATAGCTGATCTCCTCATCTTAATCCAAACCATCAGCTGCCCAGTCATTCTCTTGTATAATAAAAGCCCTTTCCTTCTGTTTGAGTAGATCAAAGTATTTTTGCTTATAATCCACAGACTCAAATCTCTTCTTACTAGAATCTGACTTTCTACACTCATTTGTAAAATGCCCTGCCAAGCCACATTTGAAACACTTGAATTTTGACTTATCCACCATGTTTCTATTTGGCTTGGCAGCTCCAAAGTTCTTCTTGAACTTGAGCTTGGAAAATCTTCTTGGAAGGAATGCTAGGTGCTCATCAATGTCCTCCATGTCATCTTGACTCAAAGAATCCTTCACTTTCTGCAGCTAGCCCTTTACCCTTGCTTTCACAGGCCTTTGAAGTTGATCCACAGCTTCCATCTTCACTTCCTTCTCCTTTTCCAGTTCAGCAACTAGTGCAATGGATCCCCTTCTTCTTTCCTCTCTCCATTCTTTCATCCTGCTCTATTTCAAGCTCCATAGGTCTTCAGAATGCCATACAGTCTCTCCAAAGTAAACTCCTTATAATCTTGTGAGTTTCTCAATGATGACTGTCATTGGTTTCCATTCCTTTGGAAGAGATCTGAGAAATTTCAGATTGGAGTCTTTAGTCTGATAGACTCTTCCATGCAATTTAAGAGCATTTAGTAGCTTTTGGAATCTACTAAAAATGTCAGTGAGTGACTCACTTTCTTCATTGTGAAAATGCTCATATTGCTGAATCGGGAGCTGCATTTTATTTTCTCTTACTTGCTCAGTACCATCACAGATTATCTGTATTGTGTCCCAAACTTCCTTGGCAGTCTTGCAGTTGATGATGTTATCAAACATATCCGCATCAACACCATTGAACATAATGTTCATGGCCTTTTTATCTTTCCTGACTTGTTCAAGATCAGGATCAGACCATTCATGCCTTGGCTTTGGAACTGATGGTTCATTTCCTATTGCAGCTCTCATTGGAACATGAGGGCCTCTTTCTATGCAGTCCACATAGGCCTCATCTTGAGAAAGCATATGAAGATGCATCTTTACCTTCCAATGATGGTAATTATCTTTATCCAGAAAAGGAATCTTGACTCCAACATCTTTCTTATTCATCTTGCTGAATTGTTTTGATCTTTAAACTCTTTGTAGATTAAGAGCTTGCTCTGATACTAATTGTTAGTCCCTTAACAATATAGCAAGAATTACAGAAGGGGGGTTGAATGGAATTCTTTATCTTTTTCTTTTAATAAAAATGTTCTACTCGATTATAGATATATCTGTTTTGATTAGCACAATGCGGAATATAAACTTTAATGAATCAAAACAAGAGTAATTAAAAACAAGAGTCTTCAAAAACTTTCTGGTGGATTTAAACAATTCCACCAGAGATATATATTAATATATCGAGAGAACTCTGTGTGCAGAAATGCTTATAGCTGCTTTTACAAGATAGAACAACTAAGAACACAGGAAATGCTAAAGATAGTGCTTACAAAGATTTCTCTGTATTTGTTTCTAAGCTCACTTAGTTTTCTTAGTTATCTTTATATTTGCTACTCTCTTGGTTTATATATATTACCAAGATTACAAAGTCAAAAGAACTAAATAAATATAAAATCTAACAGTCTTGATCTTTGCTGCTTTTCGTCCTCTATTACCCAGTTAATAGGCTTCCACAGTGTTTGTATCCAATCTCGACGGCTGTGTGTCAGCTTTCACTGTTCAACTGATGTTTGAATCTTGATATTATCATCCGTCGACTTTTAGATCATCCGTCGATGACTTAATTGATCATCCGTCGATGACTTAATTGATCATCCGTCGACTGCTATTTTGAACATCCGTTGAAAGTCATTTGATCATCCGTCGAAGCTTTGTTAAGCATCCGTTGATAGCTATTTTGGCACTTGACTTCATTTCACTTATACAGAATTACAAGACATTGCTTATGTACAGTTAATCAACTATTCTGCATATCTAGTCAAAGTCAACATGACTTATATGATACTACAGATTCTATACAAAGGTACATACAACACTGTGCTACAAACTTATCATTATATAAGCTACTCACTCGATGGATAATAAATTACTCATCCGTCGGTACTCAAACTGAGTTATCCGTCGGGACTATAATTCTTATCCGTCGAGTGCTATATTATTTCACTAAGTAAAATCTACTTAGATGTTTTGTTTAGGTAATCATCAAGTGCACAACATATTCACAACAGTTATAGTCCGGTTTGATAAAATATTTTTTAGCGAGATCGATAATATTTATTGTATTGTTTTACCTTGAGGCATCAAATCTTGGTTTTAGTCTCACACTCGTTATGTCAATATAATCTAGCTAATTATATTTAGTTTTTTGTTTAATTTCATTTTAGCCCGGAATGAATATTATTATGTTTTAGACCGAATTGATAATATGTATAATTTTATTTTAGTCTGAAGACATTATATCTTCCAAATGAATTTACTTTCAATTTATTTTATTTTAGCTCATTTATTTTTTGTTTTAGTCTTTATTATTTTATTTTAATCCGAGACTGCAAATCCAACTAATTGTACGTCATTTTTTTTATTTTTTATTTAGAATTAGATCAATAGTATAATTTTATTTCATATTATATATTATTTTGTTTAAATCAAAACCATTAGACAAATTACAATTCTTTTATATTTACATAATTATATTGTGAATATTAATCTATTTATGAGAGTATTTTATTTTAAATATTACTATAATTACGTAGACCAGATTGACTACCAACTGAAGTTTTATTGTTTTGTCTTTAATATAATAATATAGATAATATAGAAGATAGATAGATTGATAGATAGATAATCAACATATATTAATAAGAATTGTCCATAATACTTTTAGAGAAGGATTTGTTTTATTTGGAGAAAATAAAAAAAACATGTTTTACTTAAAAAATGTATAGATTAAAAAGAATTGTCTAAAATATTTGTAGAGAAAGAGTTGTTTTAGTTGGTGAAAATAAAGAAGACAACGTATTTTACTTATAAAGATAATTGGTTAGATATTAATTAAGTAGAGGTAATTGAGTAAAATATTAATTTTTTTTAAGAAAGGGCAATCATGTAATTGAAGAAAGGACCGTAAATTTTCATATTTAACATAATAATATAGATAGATAAATATTTCGACTTTAAAAATCAAATAATTTTTTCAATTTGTTTATATAATTGAATTGTAAGATATTACTTACTTTAAGTATATTTATCTTTACATTAATAGTAAAAATTATATAAAATAAATATTTTTTATTGTGGACCCGTATAAAATATATATGTGACGGCTACAGGTTAGAGGTGCAGATGGTTTTGGTTTTGACTTTGCATTGTTTCAAGAACAGACGATTTTCACATTGAATAATGAGATGAGATTGTTGTTGTCGAGGAATATGGACGAAGATTCTAAGTTGTTCTTGTGAAGCAGTTAAGAATTTATTAATTTTTAAAGTCAAGGAGTTTAATAAAGTCTTTAAATGAAACAATAATTAAATAAAATAAATAATTAAGTAGCTGAAAAAGGTAATTTATTAGTTATTAGTGATTATAATATTATTATTCTATTTTATTAAACTCGTCTGTGATATTTAGAGAAGTTATTTTAATTGAGAGAAATAAAAAAGGTAACGTGTTATAGTTGAAAATGATTTATATTTTTTTTTCTATTATAATTCGATTACTAAGGCTAATAAAACTTTTAAGTCAAATAAGGTAATTCAGTAAATTCAGCGTGTATCAAAAATCAGGTACCGTACCAAAACTTTCAATGTTTCATCTTTTATATAATAGTATTAGATAAAAATACGGTTTATAATCAAAATTCAAAATCAATCAAATGTTACCTCTTATTTTTTTAAAAAAATAGAAAAATAATATTGTTTTAAAAATAATATTTTTGAAATATTGTAATCAATGGAAAAAATATTACAGCTATATTTCAGAAATTACAATTTTGTGTAATGTGTTAAAGTTAATTTCGAACATTGATGGAGAGGTTATAATTGTATTATTGAATAAGAATAGTTTATTTAATAATTACTACAAAACAAAAAAAAATAAAGTTGTCATGAAAAGCTTTATTTCTCAACTGAATTAACCAGAAATAATAAAAAATTGAATGAAAAATCTTACTAAACCTTCATCTACCATGGCAGCCCCGAATTGTTTTCTCCGTTTCTAATCATAACTAAAAATTTCAATTTAGAAAATTACTATTTACATTTTGTTAACCTTGAGTAGGGTGTCTGATCAACTGGATAATCCAAGAGACATTTCATCAAACTTTTAACTATCCAAAAGCCTGAATTTTTATTTTTTTTTGGGAAAATGAAAATTCATTAAGAAAAATAGAAGACGGCCTAAATGGGGCATGCCTCGGTCAAAAGAAAGCACACAAACACTACATAGATAAAACTCCCACATATTACGGGAGACAACACACTTTTTTTTTGCAGAAATATAAATATTTACATTGATAAAATCAAGAATACAATCCAGAGGGACATAATTTCGTTCGTTCGTTCATTAAAATATATCATCTAACCGAAAAGCAAACAAGTGCTTCCGGAAATTTAGACAATATCGCTTCAATATCCGATCAGATAACCCACAGCTAGGCTTCATTAAAAACCCCTCGAGAGTAAAACCCAGTGGGAAAAAGTTCATGAGGGGAAAAAGAGTACCCACTAAAAAAACTATTATACAATACTAAGTATAAACTAGAATCTAATATTGCGCGGGCATTCTCGCATATCTTCAACATTATCTTGTAATCCGAGAATTTAATTGATAATTGAGCTTTAAATTTGATATGAGGACCCCCCATTACTAGTTTCATCCTCCCAAAAGGATGCTACTATTGAAACAAGCTCCCAACCAGGAGCACAGGCCAAGAGGGGTAAGGACACTAGCTCACCACAAACTTATATTAGAAAGAAAAGATTAAAAACCCTTGGGGATGCACATGGCACACACAGTGCAAACTGGTGCTAAAGACCCAGTCACTGCACCATCTCAAAGTCAGGTTGATGTGACTCCAATAAATGTGGAGTCACGACCAAAATCTCTAATAATTGAAGCACCTGAAACACCAAATTCTCCCACACACTCATTGGATGTTGACATGATCAATACATCACTTCCAAATTCTCCATCTTTAACTCTTGTGGAGAAGCCAAAAATCCAAACAAGTGAGCATCATCTTTTAGATGATTTGTTGACTCACTTGCCATTTCATTCTGAGCCTATTGAGACATCTGTGCCAAAATTTTCATCAATCTGCACAGAGTCTACAATAGTCTCTACTCCAAACTCATTTATTTCTTTTATCCCGATGGATATTCATCATTTGTCGAGTAGTGATTATATCCCGACGGATAAGCCTAACAGTAGTCATCCGTCGGATAGCCATACTACTATCCCGATGGATATTCCTCATCCGTCGGGTGTCTCTGCACAACTTCAAATTTCTTCAATTCTCACAAGTGCAGAAGACTTAATGGTAGTGCAATCACTCATAGGATTGAGAGAAGGGAGTGAAATGAGTGAGAGGCTGGGTTGCTCCCAGGCAAAAGGAGAGAATAAGAGTGAACAAATACAGTTCATTTCTTCAGGACTGGCAAAAGTGAGTGAGAGGAGTCCCACCTTAGATGGTGAAGGTGAGGGTGTGAGGGTGGGGAGCCAAGGGGTGCCCTTGATGCAAAAAGAGAGAGAAATTGAGAGAAATGCAGGTACATGAATGATAAGGTTGGACATCATTCCTAGCGAGTCAATGAACGCCAATGATGCAGACATAGAGAAACTATCTCAGCATAATCAAGTTGTTATAAGTTCCATCTCTTTGGATGCTGAGGCATTTACTCATCATGTTCCAGCATATCAAATTTTGGCTTGCCAGGGCAATGAAAATGCAGAAAGGATGCTGAACTTGGTGAACACCACCCAGTCCATGCAAAGAGCTAAGGATTTCATCACAGCTATGCCACCTAGAGCTAATGATGATGTTGATTATGGGACTGGGGAATCTGCTGATTTCTTTGGAGATGATAGTGAAAATGAGGAGCTCATGAACTTAGGGGGAGAAGAAGGCACCAATTCTAGATCTGGTCTTCCTTCATGGGCATTCTCCAAGGACTGTGATCTTCAACATTTCAAGGTCACTCTCATTCATCAAATCCAGGAAACACACAATGCCATTCAATACAACAGATGCAGGCACCAAGCAGCTCTTACAGGCACATCTCAATTCTTTGCAATTGCATTAAATCCAAGGTTTTCATCGCACTCAGGATGTCACTTCCATCAAAGGTGAAATTAATCAAATGAAAAAGGACATTTCTGAAAGGTTGGATTCTAAACTTCCAGAAGCTACAATGTTTGATATTAAGAGACAACTCAGGAAAAATTCTGATCTTGCCACAAAGATAGATTCCTTGGATACCAGAATGACTTCAATGGAAACTTCTCTCACAGCTATACATTTACATCAAGCACAACAAATTCAATTACTGCAAAAGCTGGTGGCTGCACAATCTTATTCCTCCAATCTACTTGATGGTAACAAAAAAGGGGAGAAATTATTATCTTAAGTCAGTCAAGTAGAGCCATCTAGTGAGGGGGAGAAAGTGATAAATGTACAGATCAACCAAGTAATTGTTCCTGAAATTACTCTGCCAAAGCCACCAGTATTGGACAGCATTGACTTGATCCAAATTGTAGCTGCTAAGCTCGAGTCACAAACAATTCCTAAAATTCTTGATGTTGCAGTTGTGGAGAAGGAACTGGATGAAAAATGGAGACATATAGATGTAGATATTCAACAAAAGTTTGGGCAAATTCAGAAATCAGATAAGGTTTTCAAACATCACTCTCAAGTCAAGCAGATTTCTGTGAATGACCTTAGCATGAATTATCTGGAAAAAGGCCAAACATCTTGCATCAAATCTCCAAAAGCAAATATCATCATGAGGCCTAAGAGAAATTACTCAAGATTCTCAGACAAAAATTGTTAGATATATTTGATAATGTCATGGCTAATATAATTTATGTTTAGATTTCAGATCTTACTTAATAGGACAAATCAGTACTTAACTGTTGATCAGTACTTATACTGGAAGTCAGGACTTAAGGATATCAGTACTTATATTATCAGGAGATAATTATCAGAAGTTAGATATCAGAACTTAAGTGCTGAAGGATGATTAGAGAAGGACAGTAGCTGATTAAAGGAAAGAAGATCGAGATAAACATAAGAAGAGATATGCATGAAAAAGGAATTCTGTGAAGAATGGAATACTTGGAAGAAAATATATCTGATTGATATATTTTAGGAAGCATAATTATATTCCATATCAATTAGCAATTATCTTGTAACTGTGTAGTATATAAACACAGACATAGGGTTTACACTATAAGTGTTATCATATATTCGAGAAGTTTATTCATTGTAACCCTAGCAGCTCTCGTGATATTTGTTCATCACTGAGAGGTAACAGTTCCATACTGTAACAGAGTTTATTGTTTCAATAAAGTTTGCTTTTCTGTTACTTAATATATTAAAGTTCGATTTGATTGTATTATACACTGTATTCACCCCCTCTACAGTGTGTGTGACCTAACAAGTGGTATCAGAGCCAATCTGTTAACACACATACAGCTAAAGATCCAAACACAATCATGTCTGACACAGAAACTCCAACTAAGCCTACCAAAACTGAAGAACCTCCAAAGCCACAAATTCAAAGTCGGTATGAGACTATTAGGGTTCCCATACTGAGACCATCTGAATATCCCATATGGAAGGTAAGGATGACCATGTTCCTGTAAGCAACAGATCCAGAATACCTTGATAAAATCAAGGAAGGGCCTCACAAACCAACCAAGCTCGCTGTTGCAGTTGCAGGTGAAGCAGCAAAGACCGTACCAAAGGAGAAGAGTGATTATACTGCTGAAGATATAGCATCAATTGCTAAGGATGCCAAGGTACGATACTTACTGCATAGTGCCGTTGATAATGTAATGTCAAACAGGGTAATCAACTGCAAGACTGCTAAGGAGATATGGGATGCTCTGGAAACAAGGTGTCAGGGAACTGACATAATTAAGAAGAACAGAAAGACAATACTCACTCAAGAGTATGAACACTTTGACTCAAAGACTAATGAGTCATTGAATGATTTATATGATAGATTTGTCAAACTTTTGAATGATTTGTCATTGGTTGATAAAGAGTATGATCTTGAAGATTCAAACCTTAAGTTCCTGTTAGCTCTTCCTGAATGCTGGGATTTGAAGGCAACGACAATAAGAGACAACTACAATCTTGATGAAACAACTCTTGACGAAATCTATGGAATGCTCAAGACTCATGAGCTTGAGATGGAACAAAGAAGCAAGAGGAAAGGAGGAAAGTCAAGGACAGTTGCTCTTAAGGCTGAAGAAGAATTCCCCAAAGCAGCTTCCTCAAGGAAAGACAAGGGTAAAGCTCTTGTCATAAAGTCTGAAACTGAGTCATCAAGTTCTGAAAGTGATGATGACTCAAATTCTGAAAGCTTACCTAAGACTGATGCTGATGAGGAGATGATGAAGCTGTGTGCTCTTATGGTGAAAGGAATCACAAAGATTGCATACAGGAAGTTCAGGAAGGGAAAGAAGTTTTCCAGGAAAGGCATAAGTTCTGATAAGAAGAATTTTAGAAGATCTGAAGGCAGAGGAGGAAAGTCTGACAGAGGAGATTACACCAATGTTAAATGCTATAACTGTGGTGAGAAAGGCCACATATCTCCTGATTGTAAGAAGGTAAAGGGTGACAAAGGCAAGGCTCTTGTCACAAAGAAGAAAAGCTGGACAGACACCTCAGACTCTGAAAGTGAGGAAAACTATGCATTGATGGCAAATGCTGATAAAGAAAGTGCTGAGAGCAGTTCTGAAGCTGCTGAAACAAAGGTACCTCAGACTACTTATGCTTTTCATAGTGATGATATTAATGAGTTGAGAAGATATCTTAAAACCATGTTTGTTAGTTATAGAGATCAAACTTTAATATGTGAAAGATTAACTTCTGAAAATCTTACATTTAAGAAAAGAAATGATTTCTTAGAAAAAGAGTTAGTCATGTTCCATCAAACTCAGAAGGATAGAGGTGATGCTTTTTATGTTAGGGATGAAGTGCTCAAAATGAATGAATCTCTAAAAACTGAGTTAGAAAAGGAAAGAGAGATTATCAGGACTTGGACTAACTCTGGCAAAACAACTCAAAATTTGCTAAGTACTGGAAACTGGAAAGAGGGCTTAGGTTATGGAGAAGATAAGAATGATAAAGGAACTGAAGAAATTAAGCCTGTTGATAAGCAAAAGCCAAAGTTAAAACCTGTTAAGTTTGTAACTGTAAAGTCTGAAAATGAGAAATCAGAAGTTATAAAGTAATTAACTTCTGACAAACTAAAACAGGAAAAGACAGCTGAAGTGAACATAGGCTTAATGACAAAGAAGCAGCTTAAGCATAAGCTGAAAGATGTTAAGAATGCAAACAAGGTAAAATCACCTAGGAAAAATAGGAATGGAAAAGAAGGTGTGAATAAAAGCAATAATTATAAACCTGTTCCTGATGCTCCTAGGAAAACATGTCATAACTGTGGAAGTTCTAACCATCCGGCTTCTTTTTGCAGGAATAATAAGAATATTAACTCTTTACCTCCAAAATCAGGAGTAAAGAGTCAGTCTGTTAGATACAAACCACAAAATCCTTATTTTCATTGTGGTAGTTTATGGCATTCCATTTATACTTGTGAGGAATATCATAGTTTGTACTATGATTATTATCAAATAAAACCTTTTTTGAAGAAAGTTTTCATTGTTCCTTCTAGTGTAAATCCTGATTCAAAGTCTGATAGTGTAAGTTCTGATAAGAAAAATGTTAACATAAACTCTGATGCTAAATCCGCTGCAAATGTTAACAAACTTAATAAGGCCAAAGGATCCAAGCAAGTCTGGGTCCTTAAAACTAATAATTAGTGGTCTTTGTGATTGCAGGGCAATAGGAAAAATATTCTAGTTTTGGACAGTGGATGTTCAGGACATATGACTGGAAATAAGGCCCTGCTATCAGACTTTGTGGAGAAAGCTGGCCCAAGTGTTTCTTATGGAGATGGCAACATTGGAAAAACTTTGGGATATGGCAATATCAATCTTGGAAATGTCATAATTAAAGAAGTAGCTCTGGTCTCAGGACTTAAACACAATCTACTTAGTATAAGTCAAATCTGTGACAGAGGTTATCATGTTGATTTCTTTGAAGAACACTGTAAAATTGTGAGTAAATCTAAAGGCAAAGTTGTTCTGAAAGGATACAGGCGTGGTAACATTTATGAAGCTAAGCTTTCAACAAGTACTGATGGTTCTGCAATCTGTCTGATAAGTAGAGCATCAATTGAAGAAAGCTGGAATTGGCATAAGAAACTCTCTCATTTAAATTTCAATAATATAAATGAACTGGTCAAGAAAAATCTTGTGAGAGGACTGCCAAAGTCAGTATTTGCTCCTGATGGTCTTTGTGATTCCTGTCAGAAGGCCAAACAAAGAAAATCTTCATTCAAGAGCAAGACTGAATCATCAATTCTTGAGCCTTATCATCTACTACATGTTGATCTATTTGGTCCAGTAAATGTCATGTCTATTGCAAAGAAGAAGTATGTGTTGGTCATAGTGGATGAGTTCACCAGATATACATGGGTGTATTTCTTGCACACAAAAAGTGAAACTGCATCTATCTTGATTGATCATGTCAAACATCTGGATAAATTGGTCAAAGATTCTGTGAAAATTTTAAGGAGTGATAATGGCACTGAGTTCAAGAATTTGATAATGGAAGAGTTCTGCAAAAACCATGGAATAAAGCAAGAATTTTATGCTCCTGGAACTCCACAGCAAAATGGAGTTGTTGAAAGGAAGAATAGAACTCATATTGAAGCTGCACGTACAATGTTTGAAGAAGCAAAGCTTCCAACCTATTTCTGGGCTGAAGCTGTGCAGACTGCTTGTTTTACTCAAAATGCAACACTCATTAACAAGCATGGAAAAACACCATATGAGATGGTGAAGAAAAAGAAGCCAAATCTGAAATACTTTCATGTATTTGGATGCAAGTGTTTTGTTCTCAAGACTCATCCTGAACAGCTATCAAAGTTTGATCTAAAAGCTGATGAAGGAATCTTTGTTGGATATCCACTTTCCACAAAAGCCTTCAGAGTCTATAATTTAAGAACAAAAGTGGTCATGGAATCTATCAATGTCTCTTTTGATGACAAGAAGATTACTGGTCTTGAAGATTTCATTGACCATGATCAGCTGAGATTTGAAAATGAAGACTCAAATTCTGATACTGAAAATCCTGACAGTCTAAGTCCTGATACTGTAAACTCTGATGGATTAAACTCTGATGTTATTGAATCTGTGGTGACTACGTCAAAAGAAGATGCACCTATGCAGGGGGGGCATACTCAAGATCCTACCACATCTCAAGAAACATCAGAACATGCATCTGGCTCTTCAAGTTCTGATTCGTCAAGTTCTGATAAGCCAAGTTCTGATAGTGCTGAAAATCTAAATACTGAAGAATCCAACTCAGAGAGCATAGTTTCATGGGGAGCATCAGAAAATGAAAATGAAGATAGCATGGATCATGGGGGAGCATCCAGTTCTAGAGAAAACCTTCCATCTGCAAGGAAGTGGACAAAATCACATACACCTGATTTGATAATTGGAAATCCTGATGCAGGTGTCAGAACTAGAACAGGTACTTCGAATGAATGTCTCTACAATTCTTTTCTCTCTCAGACTGAGCCAAAGAAAGTGGAAGAAGCTCTTCAAGATGCTGATTGGGTGCAAGCAATGCAGGAAGAGTTAAATGAATTTGAAAGAAACAAAGTCTGGACCCTAGTGCCAAGACCAAAGAATAGATCTGTTGTTGGTACAAAGTGGGTATTCAGAAACAAAACTGACAGTGATGGCATAATTACAAGGAATAAGGCAAGGCTGGTTGCAAAAGGATATTCTCAACAAGAGGGAATTGATTATGATGAAATATTTGCACCAGTTGCTAGGTTAGAAGCCATAAGGATATTTTTGGCTTATGTTGTTCACAAAAAGTTTACTGTCTTTCAAATGGATGTGAAAAGTGCTTTTCTCAATGGAGAATTGGAGGAGGAGGTATATGTTGAACAACCTCCAGGCTTTGTAGATTCCAAACATCCAGATTATGTCTACAGGCTTGATAAAGCACTTTATGGACTTAAGCAAGCTCCTAGAGCATGGTATGAGACTTTAGCTCAGTTTCTTCTGGAAAGTGGATTCAACAGAGGAACAATAGACAAAATACTGTTCTACCTCAACCATGGAAAGGACTTACTTCTGGTCCAAATTTATGTTGATGATATCATTTTTGGGTCTACAAATGACAAACTTTGCAAGAAGTTTGCCAAACTAATGCAGTCAAGATATCAGATGAGTATGATGGGGGAACTTAGCTATTTTCTGGGTCTTCAAGTCAAGCAGAATGAAGAAGGCACTTTTATTTGTCAAACCAAGTACACCAGAAACTTGCTGAAGAAATTTGGAATGCAAGATTGTTCAAGTGCATCCACTCCCATGGCCACTGCAACAAAACTGGATAAGGATACCGGTAAATCAGTAGATATTACTGACTACAGAGGTATGATTGGCTCTTCTCTATCTAACTGCTAGTAGACCTGATATCATGTATGCTGCCTGTCTTTGTGCAAGATTTCAAGCAGATCCAAGAGAACCTCACTTAACAGCTGTGAAAAGAATCTTAAAGGAACAGCTGCTCTGGGATTATGGTATCCTAGAGAATCAGATTTTAAACTAATAGGTTACTCAGATGCAGATTTTGCAGGTTGCAAAATTGACAGGAAAAGCACAAGTGGAAGCTGCCAATTTCTTGGAGGCAGATTGGTTTCTTGGTTCAGCAAGAAACAAAAGTCAATTTCCACATCAACTGCAGAAGCAGAGTATATTGCTGCAGGAAGCTGTTGTGCACAGATTCTTTGGATGAAGAATCAGTTACTGGATTATGGGTTAACATATTTCAAAATCCCTATTTACTGTGATAATCAAAGTGCTATTGCTATGACAGGTAATCCAGTTCAACACTCTATGACAAAGCACATCAGCATCAGGTACCACTTCATAAGGGAATATGTGGATGAAGGTACAATGGAATTGCACTTTGTTCCAACAGATCAAACACTAGCAGATATCTTCACAAAACCACTATGTGAAGCCACTTTTACAAGATTGGTAAATGAACTTGGAATGGTTTCAGTTTCTTTTTCTAAATCTGTCTAGTTTTGTTCTGATGCATCAGACTTTATGATCAGTATTTACAGAATGTAATCTCTTTGTTTATTCTGTGATTAATTGAAATACGCGTTTAAGTACTGATTGTTGTCTGATATATGTTTCTAAACTCTGATAAGTGATATGTCTGTTCAAGTAACTATTCAATCCTATGAGGATAACCGTGCTAGATACTGACCTAGTAGTCTTCAATAAACAAATGATTCCATGTAAGAAGTAATTATTTCAGTGGAAATCTTATGACACTAGCAAATTCTGATAATTGAGCTTAGTTGAGTTTACTTTGTTTATCTTATTACTAAGTCACAAATTAGAATAATGCTTTTCATCTGTTAAGTTCTGATACTAGTAAAACTGCTGAATGTACTAAGTGCTGATAAACCTCACTTATTAAAAGAAAAAGCAAAAAGATCAAAGAATAAAATCAGGTACTCCTTTGAGATCTAGAGTAAAAATGTGGAAGGGACGACCCAAGTGCATTGCTGGTATTAAGTAAATATGCATTAGAAAAGCAAAATATTTTCTTTGTGACTTTTCACACTCTATGATTACTGGAGAAATACTCTGATAATAGCATAAATTCTGATAAGCAGTCGTGACTCACTTACACTGAGAAGCCACTGTAAAATAGAATTTCAAAAGATGCATAAAATTAGCACAAAACAGTTGAGGTGGACTCAAGCATGAACTCATTCATCAATAGGTTTCAGGACAATGACAGCTCTTTAGCAAAATTTTAGTTATGCCTTATTTCTAAGATGTACTGAAGTGAATCAGACTTTACTCTTTGTCTGTTATTTAGCTTAATGCACACACTAATCACTCCATCTGAATGATGAAAATTACTGTGGAGGTCTATGTTATTTTAGCTAAACAGTCATTGTGTCACTTTGCACTAACTCTGAGGACAAGCTCTGGTTGCATATTCTGATGATTAAGTTCTGAAGAGTATAACTCAGAACTTGTATGAGGACTTACTAAGATAGGCATTCCTTTTTCGAGTTAAGAAATTATGTACTGATGATTGTTAAGTTCTGATATAAGTCTAAGTTCTGATATTACAGACTAATGTTTCACTTGACTTATCTGTGAATAAAATTTGATAACAGTCTCAGTTAATACTTAAATATGTTGAAGTGGAAGATTAATAGTCACTTTGATTAGGTTTAATGGTATTCGTACTTGAACAGTCCACTGTTACTTGTTTCTTGTGCGCTTTAAACCATGTTTCCTCTTTCCGATGAATGTTATTCTTTTTCAAAGTCTAGGGAGACGAGGTAGAATTAATTCTACCTGTCAACATTAAAAACTTTTACGTCTCCTGGCATTCTCTTGCCTATATAAGCAGCCACTTCACATCAACCTTCCCATCAAATTCTTTCTTACACACTTATCTTCATACTTTTTCTTTCAAAAACACAATGGTCCGATACAACATGTTTTTGAACTACCAAAACTTCAATATGGAGCTAAGCTGTGCCGACTGGCAGCAGGAATGGCATGTCACAGCCATTCTGAGGAGATATGGGACTCTGTCCCACAGGAGGTACTGACCCACCTCCTGTTCTTCTATATGGATTACCATCGCCATCTGGAGCGATTGGAGGAGGAAAGACTGGCAGCTCTCCGCCAGCAAGAGCGAATCATCAGACTCGCCATTCTGTTTGTCGAGAGTAGGAAGAAGAAGAAATGATTTAATCTTGTCTTCTTCCTGTTTTTCTTCATCATCAACTTTATCAGACTTCTTAGCTAGGACTAAAGCTGTTGATGTTAGATTTAGTAGCTTAGGGAAATCTTGTATAAGTACTGATGTAATTTCCATTTCATGAATGTATTCTCTTGATATATTAATGAAATCTGTCTTTATTTCAAGTTTTTTCTCTAAGATATTTTGTAATGCATTGACAAATCCTGATTGATATTCTGATGACCATATAAATTCTGTTTTAATTTAAGTTCTGACTTTCCTTTATCAGTACTTACTCATCTAATTTATCTTGGTCATTTTCACTTGATTTCTTTTCAGAATATTAACGATGCAGTGAAAATTAATTAAATCAGTGGGAACGGTTTCACTTTTGAATTAAAATTGTTTCACCTTGATTAATGGAATATCTGGGTAAGTGGAACGGTTTTTCCTTGAAAACAGGCAACTGGGCAAGTAATAATTCCTGTTTTCTCGAGCCCAGTAACTATCCGTTATTACTGCCTGTCTGATAGGTGTCCAACGGTAACATTTTTTTTGAGTATAAGTACGACAGAGAAAGGATTTCTTTAATCTTTTATTTCCTTCATATTTTTTCTCTCTACTTGCTTTTACTCTCTCTTTCTCTCGCGTTGGTTTTTCATACAGACATTTTATCAAACACCTAACAGACACTTTTAAATCTTAATTTTTCACATGGCACCTAAGGATTTAATCATTGATGGAGCTAAGTTTGTTCCAAACAACTATGCTGCAATTCTTGATCATGCTGAAGCTCCATCTGAATTGCATTTTGTGCAAGATCTTCTTGCACACAGTGAGATTGGGTATGCATTAACTCAGCCTGAAGTCTTTTCGAGTCAACAAGTTCTGACGTTTTGGCGGACTGGGCACTTTGATGATGGTGGTAAACATGGCACTCTCAGTATTGTTTTTGAAGTGGGTGATTCATCTTATGCAGTCACTCCTGGTACAATACGCAAAGCTCTACATCTCCCAGAAAATTGTACTTTTTCAACTCTAGAGGAATCAACACTTCAGGAGTTAATTGCTGATTTGGGATATGAAAAGAGTTTGGCAAAGCTTGGGCAGTTAAAAAGGGCTAATATCAGAAGAGAATGGAGTTTCTTCTTTGACTGCATCACCAAAGCTTTTGGGAACAAATGTTCGAATTTTGATGCTATCCCAATTCTGAGTCAGCACATAGGATATGCTATTATCCATCAAACTCATTTTGATTTTGCAACTGGAATAATTGGTTTTATTGGGGATAGGATGACAGAGGATAGAAATGTTGTCTATTTTGCTAGATTCTGTCAACTTATATATACTTTTTGTACTGATGAACCTCAATTAGTCAGTTCCTCAACCCCACCTTTTAGAGTTGCAAAATGATACTTTAATGATCTGGTAAATGCTGATACTAAGAAAACAGTGGTTAGACCATTACAGATTCCTCAGTCTGTAAAACAGATCCTAGTAAATGCTGATCCTGATACTTATAGATCTGTTTACTCTGATGTCCAACCAACCACAAACACCCAAAAACCATCATCCTCAGCACCTACCACTCATACTACTCAACCTACTCTCAGGACTTATCTCAAATCCTATCTCTCTACTTCACAGACTGTTCAACCCTCATCCTCCAAGCCAAAGAGGACAAAAACTATTCCTCAAACACCTCAAAAGAGGAGGAGGACTGTACTGAGAGATGAATCTGATACTGAGGAACAGGTTCCTTCTTCAGAACCTGTTGTAGGTCAAGCCGAGAAAGTGACTTCTCAGAAGGATTCTGGAATTGGGGGATCTAGGCTTCTCAAACGGCTTAGAAGAATGACAGTTCCTGAAACTCCCAAGGAATCCAAATCAACAAAGAGATACAAGAAACAGAGGGCAAAAAGGCCAGTTTCAGATGATGAAGAGGAAGCAGCTAAGGAAGGGGATCAGGAATCTCTGATCTCACAAGCCAAAAATTTGCTCCAGTCACTTCTTCTCCATCAACTCCATCTCAGGAAGCTGTTTCTGAAAAGGCTAACACACCTTCTGTTGATCCAGGCACAAGTGCTGATATTGATGTTCAAAACTTGGTTGTGCCTGCAGTAATTCTCTTAGAAGCTCCAACAGCAAATAATCCTTCCACAACACCTGTTACTGATGCTGTTCAAATTCCAGAGTTATCAACAACACCTTCTCTGCATCAAGATGCCGATGATCAGAATTTAGGTGAGCATCAGGATATGGCTGTTGATCAGAACTTAGAACAAGATCAGAAATTAGAGGATGCTGAAGCCTCCATTGCTACTCACACTGTTGTCTTATCAGAAGATACTGATTCTTTAAGTTCTGATGCTGCAAATGATGGAGATACTGGTGATGCTGCTCCAACTGTAGATGCTGATGAAGCAGGTCCTTCAGGACTTACTCCTCAACAGACTCTTCCTAAGTCTGAACTGGTTAAGAAGTTTGTTACCGGAGAAGCACCAGTACCTTGGAGTGAAACTCCTGCAGGTCAGGAGTGGACTAAGGAATGGAACTCAGTTTTATGTGTTCCAACTGAAAAGCATCTTGCTGAGCACTTGACTAAAGCTGATGAAATATTAAATTCTGATGATTTTAAAACCCAGCTTAAAGTCACTACATTGAGTACTAAACATCTACAAGGTCTTCATTCAACTACTCATGCAGAGCTACACAAGATTCAGGAGAACTTTATCAAACAGGAACAAGTTTGGAAAATTGATAAGAAAAAGTTCTTCCAACCTACCATTGACAAGATTGCTTATATTGAGAAGACTCAAGATCATCAACAAGCTCAGATTGATGAAATTCTGAAAAATCAAGCTTCTCAGCAATCACAACTAACTGAAATCCAATCCTCAGTGGAATTGCTTATCTCTCTTCTACTACCTGCTGATGCCAAAAAGGGGAAGAAAGTGATTAAGTCCAAATGCAAGACTGACAAGACACTAACAGGAAAGGATAATGAAAAAGATGATCAAGGAAGCTCTGGAATGGGTAGAGGTCATAGTCAAGGTAGAGGATTCACATCAAGACAAGCTAGTCACAGGACAAGCTCTGATACTGGGAAGAGAATAAGTTCTGCTACTGGTAAAAGGCTAAGTTCTGATGAACTTTTAGATCTTGATGAGGAAATGTCAAGACATTTATTTCTTCAGGAAAATCCAGGAATGGACTTGGAAAGTTTAAAGGAAGAAGAAGCCAGACTTAAATCAGAGAAAGTCACATCTAAATCTGAAGCTTCTGGTAAAAAGTCACTTCCAAAACTCAAAGGCATTGTGATCAAAGAAAGGACACATACTGAAGCAACATTGGCTAGATCACAATCACAGATAGATCCAAGATTCAAGGGTAAAGAAAAGGTTGGTGAACCTATCAAGGTTTATGTACCTCCTGAGGATGAAGAAATTACTGATGAAAAGGATGATCTTGCCCTGACTTCAAGAAAAGTTTTTAAAACAACCTCTGACATGGCTCAAGTTGTTCAGAGTCAAGAAATTGTAAGTTCTGATATTCAGAAGAAGCAAGTAACCTCTGACATAGCTCAAGTTAACTTGATATCAGCAGATAGACCAAAGACACTCCTATCAGGATTCACTAAAGCAAAACAGACTCAACCTTTGAAGACTACTGCAAGTGGTTTTGAAGCAAGAGTAGTTACTGGAAAGGAAGCAAGAGATAAAACTAGATTGGGAAGTGCTGATGAAAGAAGAGTACACAACACTACCAATGATCCAACTTCCTTGAGTGAACCAGGTATTGGAGCAACTCCTGAGAGATTGAATCAACTGGAATCTGTACAGATGGTTTACCATACCTACTTGAAAGAATACATCATGTTGTATTTCATGACAGATGGTAGGGTTTATCATATAAGACAAAATGCCATTCCATTGAAGTATTTTGAAGAATTGGAGCATGTACTTTTCTTACTTCAAGTGAATGACAGAATAACAGAAACTGCTGCAAACTACTTAAAAGAACAGATTCAGAGACAGAAAAGGCTTTATTCTGTTAAGTCTGACAGCACATATATTCCAAAGTACAGAGATCACATTGGTGATATTGTTGATATGAAGCCTAATACTGCACAGATCAGAACATATCTTGGTATTAAGGGACTTGAATTCAATCTAGAGTCTGACAAAACCTATGTCATAAGACTAGATCAGGAGTTGAGAAAAGCAAAGATCAATGATCTCAGAGCTGCAATCTTTCAAACTGGTGAAGATACTGCAGAGCTTAAAGATGCCAAAAGGAGAATGATTGATGAACTCAGATATGCTGAGAAATGTTTATTGAAGAACTATCTCATAACAAATCCTGACATCAGAGAGATCAGATGATGAAGCCAAGTCGAAGATCTACAACTGCTTAAATTCTGATATTTGTACAGACTGAAGTTGTTATCAGAAGTTGAATATTGGTAAAGCTTTAAGGACTGTAAGTTGTAGTTATCTAGTCTAATTCTCATGCATTTGTACTTAATGTTTTTGACATCATCAAATATCTGTTAAACTTGTATATTATGCTAATTTACAAGTTGGGGGAGATTGTTAGATATATTTGATAATGTCATGGCTAATATAATTTATGTTTAGATTTCAGATCTTACTTAACAGGACAAATCAGTACTTAACTGTTGATCAGTACTTATACTGGAAGTCAGGACTTAAGGATATCAGTACTTATATTATCAGGAGATAATTATCAGAAGTTAGATATCAGAACTTAAGTGCTGAAGGATGATTAGAGAAGGACAGTAGCTGATTAAAGGAAAGAAGATCGAGATAAACATAAGAAGAGATATGCATGAAGAAGGAATTCTGTGAAGAATGGAATACTTGGAAGAAAAGATATCTGATTGATATATTTTAGGAAGCAGAATTATATTCCATATCAATTAGCAATTATCTTGTAACTGTGTAGTATATAAACACATATATAGGGTTTACACTATAAGTGTTATCATATATTCGAGAAGTTTATTCATTGTAACCCTAGCAGCTCTCGTGATATTTGTTCATCACTGAGAGGTAACAGTTCCATACTGTAACAGAGTTTATTGTTTCAATAAAGTTTGTTTTTCTGTTACTTAATATATTAAAGTTCGATTTGATTGTATTATACACTGTATTCACCCCCTCTACAGTGTGTGTGACCTAACAAGTGGTATCAGAGCCAATCTGTTAACACACATACAGCTAAAGATTGAAACACAATCATGTCTGACACAGAAACTCCAACTAAGCCTACCAAAACTGAAGAACCTCCAAAGCCACAAATTCAAAGTCGGTATGAGACTATCAGGGTTCCCATACTGAGACCATCTGAATATCCCATATGGAAGGTAAGGATGACCATGTTCCTGGAAGCAACAGATCCAGAATACCTTGATGGAATCAAGGAAGGGCCTCACAAACCAACCAAGCTCGCTGTTGCAGTTGCAGGTGAAGCAGCAAAGACCGTACCAAAGGAGAAGAGTGATTATACTGCTGAAGATATAGCATCAATTGCTAAGGATGCCAAGGTTCGACACTTACTGCATAGTGCCATTGATAATGTAATGTCAAACAGGGTAATCAACTGCAAGACTTGAATCTCTACTTAAATGAACTGGAAGAAGTAAGAGGAATGGATGCTTACATATATCTTCCTGAAAGACTGGTATTTAAATACAAGGGAGTGAGAGAGATGACATGGCCGCTTCACAGGATTCTTCTACAAAGCCAGTCTGTGTTGATAAAGGTCTACTCATCCTTCAAAAAGAACTTTGAATACAATGTGACTGTAAGGAGAATGGTTCTAAAGAGGATTGAGGAGCTAAGGAGTATTAGAGCCAAAGATGCACTTCCAAAAACTCTGTCAATTCCCTTCACAGGAAAGAGAGTGCATTTGAGGCCCTATTGGCTGGTGGAATTCATGGATGACAAAGGGTTAGAAGATTTTTCAGATTGGAGGACCAATTGAGTATCTCTAGCAATGAGACTCTATTGGAAATGCAAGAAATGCTAGATCTCTCAGAAGCTAATGAACTTGAATTCCATAGACAATTCCAAAGTCAGATAGAAGAAAACAACAGGAGGCTTGGGAAGAAATCCAGACAATCAAGAAAATAAATTTATCTGCTCAGGCTAGAGGAGCACCTTGATAATGATTGTAAGCAACTTCTTTGTATACTTTGCATTGTTCAATTTTCAGTAAATATTATAGCACCTATCAGTTTTATCTACTATTTTCAATCTATATTTTTAGGATGTTTTGTTATCATCAAGTTTCTCTTAATTTATGACTACAATTCTAGTAGACATAAATTGGGGAAGATTGTTAGGAATATGTTGTGAACTTGATAATAAATTAAACAAAACATCTTAGTAGATTTAACTTAGTGAATTTTTGTAGCACTCGACGGATGATCAATTATAGTCCCGACGGATGATCCAATATAGTCCCGACGGATGATGATTTGACATCCACCGAGTGAGTAACTTATGTAATAATAAGTTTTGTAGCACATTTCTGCAAACATCTTTGTGTAGATTCTGTAGTAGCATATGAGTCATGTTGACTACTAGTAGATATGCAGAATAGGTTGATTAATTGTAAATATAAGATGTCTCGTAATTCTGTATAAGTGAAATGGAGTCAAGTGTCAAGTAGCTACCCGACGAATGATCAACAAAGCTACCCGACGGATGAAGATCATGTACCCGACGGATGATCAATTCAAATATCTGTTGACAGTGACAACACAGTCACATGCGTTGGGTGTTTACAAAAGGAATGTGGCAGCCTGTTTCGCAGGAAATCGAGAACAAAGAAGCATTACCATTTCCATGCAAAGAATGAAGATTTTTAAAGATGCTGGATTAGAGTAATGAAGCAGCATGGTGTTAGACTTGATAGGTTTTGTTTTATTATCCTGTCTTATTACCATGTAAACTTGGTAATATATAAACCAAGTGTAGCAAGTGGAACAAATAACTAAGAAAACACATTTCAGGGGAGAAATAGAAAAAGCCCACAACATTACAATAGAATATTAAAGAATTATATAGAGCTTTAGGAGAATTGGCGGTGCTTAGGAAAGTAAAGATGAGAGAGTGGTCTTCTCCTCCATCATATCACTGCCATGTTTGTTTTGTTGTGCGATTGGCAGTGATAATAGGTACAATGGCCAACTTATGGATGCGTATACAGTGTATTTGTATTTCAAACAGATAACTCTAATGATATTTGCTCTCGAACCTTTTCTTCTTTTTTTTTCATTTATTTATTTGGGCTTAATAAACCATAGCCCACATAAGTGGACCATGCCCAACAAAGTTTAATATCTCTCTCTGTTCTTTTTATATTATTAGTTAAATTAGCTAAATTTTAGTGATTCTCGTAAGTATAATTAGTGATTTATCGCTGGAATATAGCACATATGGTATTTATACTGATCGTTGAATGATGTACAAAAATACAGTGAAGTCAAATTTTAAAAAAAAAACTCGTTGAATGACAGAAAAAAATTAATTTTAAAATGGAGGGAATTATGTGTGTTATGTATAACAGACTGCATGTAAGAGTTATGTGTGGGGTTGTGTATTTAAAATTCATGTTGGGTTGTGCTTGTTTCTAGTTTTTATTTTAAGGGTGTTTCTATTTGAAAAGTCCCTCTATATAATATGTAGAGAAAGGTGGATGGGGACGAATGACCCCCAACATTACAATAAAATATTAAAGAATTATAAATGCTTAGGAAAGTTAAGATGAGAGAGTGGTCTTCTCCTGCCATGTTTGTTTTGTTGTGCGATTGGAAGTGATAATAGGTACAATGGCCAACTTATGGATGCGTATACAGTGTATTTGTATTTCAAACATATAACTCTAATGATATTTGCTCTCAGACCTTTTCCTCTGTTTTTTTCATGTATTTATTTGGGCTTAATAAAATCATAGCCCGCATAAGTGGACCATGCCCAACAAAGTTCAATATCTCTCTCTGTTCTTTTTATATTATTAGCTAAATTTTAGTGATTCTCGTAAGTATAATTAGTGATTTATCGCTGGAATATAACACATATGGTATTTAAACTGATCGTTGAATGATGTACAAAAATACAGTGAAATCAATTTTTTTTTAAAAAAGTCGTTGAATGACAGAAAAAAATAATTTTAAAATGGAGGGAATTATGTGTGTTGTGTATATGGTTATAAAAATCGGCGATTTGATCGATTAATCGTCTGTTTAATCGGTAATCGGTGAGTTACCGATCTTTTATCTCACAATTGCCGGAAAAATCATTTTTCTGGAAAACGGGTCAAAATCGTTAATAATCGGGTCAAAATCGGAGATAATCGGGACAGTCGTGAAAGTTTGAGAGAGTAAACGATATGGTTGGAAGAAAAGATGAGCTTAAGGAGGAAGAAAAGCATACATACATGTTTATACGAGCAGAAGAAGGAAGAAGATGATGCGCGATTCCCAAGATGCCTTTGATTAAAATAGATAGATACATTGGGTTATATGGGCAGTGGTGGGACACTTAAAATAATGTAATGTACGGTCCATACAAACAATACATATTCCTACTGAGATATTAGACAATGTACTTTATGATATCAATCAAAAGTAAAATGATTTTTTATATAATTATAATATATTAATATTTTTTTATAAATTATTATTAAAATACATCCGATTAGTACTCCGATTAATCATTCCGATTAATCCCTGATTAGCCGATTAATCTATAATCGGTACCTCAACCGATTAATTCCGATTTCCGATTTTTACAACCATGGTTGTGTATAACAGACTACATGTAAGAGTTATGTAAGGGGTTGTGTATCTAAAATTTATGCTGGGTTGCGTATTCCATCGGCGACACATGTCAAGACATGAAATTGGCTGTTTTTGTTAATTTTATTTAAAAAATGATTAAAATTGACATACAACATATCTGTAGACATATGCGGATAACGAATTTGAATGTGAGATGATCAGAGGCGGAGCCACGTAGAGACCTTTGGGTGCCTATGCCTCCATGTGTTTCAAAAAAGTATAAATAATTTTACATAATGCTCGCATATTTGACAATATTAATCTACATAATATTACTCTATGTGCCCCCGAAATATTAAAAATTTGAAAAGTGCACCATTGCCAAGTGCCCAATTGCCTGCCTCCGCCACCGTAGATGAGCCAAATGCAGAAAACAATAAGTGTGTACATTATAGAGATTGAAATGCATAAAATCACTGAAAAATAGAGAAATCTGGATAGGAAAATAAGAGCCTTGGGGGGTGCCACGTTACACATTCATGATCCTCATATAGATTCATCTGATAATAAAACTTTTTTTTTTGTAAAATTTAAATCATGTTATTTGTTGTGGTAGTATAATTTTATAGCTCTAAATTTGATTTTGGTATATGTTAAGTAATCAATCAAGTCTAAAACCTTAAGATAAAGTATAAAATCTTAAATGGTTGGGAAATGTCCAATTGATATAATGTAAATAACCGGTAGTTCTAAAACTCCGGGGTGCCAAATTAATGTCGTAGAAGGCCTTATACTCTTCAACAATATAAAGACATATATTGAGTTGGACATTAATCAATCACATTTTGAGGTTTAGTTGAAACTTGTAGTACTTCGATCTAAAAAATATAAAGGGTTATTTTAGTGTGCACATAGGCATACAAAAAGCATAAATTCTCGTGCGTTTAACTTGTTTTTATTTGTGAAATTTTTTATTTGTAAACTTGATGTGAATGCGGGAGAATTTATTAAGATTAAAATTAATTTCACCAATGAAAATACGTCAAACTCACGAGAATTTATGCTTATTACGTACATGTGCATACCATAGAAACCCCAAAATATAAAATTTAATTAATTTTTACTCTGATTATCTCTGGAGTAGTTTGAAGTCTTGCAGGGCACGAGGAAACATCCCCGAGGAAATATTCCCTAACAAACTCCATGGTTACAATATTAAAATAGCAATTGATCACTATGATTATTTAAAAAACTACCCTACTATGTATCAATTGCTCGTGTAAATATAAAGTAGAAGTGACATGAGAAAAATAAAAACAAAAAAAGGATTGTCTACCAACTCTACGGAGATTAGCAGATAAGTTGGGAAACTGCATTTCCGAAAAAACAATCAACCGAATATATTTAAGATATTTAAGCGATGTACTATAAGGTTAAAAAGCTTGCATATCTGAATTGCACTTAAAAACTATTCATTAAAGTGAAGAATTTAACTCACAAGTACATCTGGGCTTGAGCACAATGAATTCTTTTTCTCCAATGACCTTCATCCGTTCGAGACAGAAGAGCAACTATACTTGGCACATGAAGAGAAGATATACGACTACTTCACAACCAATCTCCGCCATCTTACACTCAAAATCATTCATCATAAGCTTTTCCCAACCTAAGATACTAACTCTATAGTCTATAGGTGTTCCCAACCTAAGATACTAACTCAAAAGTCTAAAGCACTTAGTACACATGAGCCATCCCCAGGAAAATCTTGACAAATACGGATTACAGCCGATCATGCAATAGGGCCTACTCCTGTCCGTCCAAACATAGTTTACATATTAAGTGAAATATGTGCAAGGATGAAAACATCCAAAAGTTCTTAGGGAGCGAGTATGTCAATAAATATATAATGGAAGTAAGGGTTCAATTATTATATCAAATTAAAAGGGGAACTGTAAACAACAAATTAAAGGATACTTGTGCATCCTCCTAGAGACTACATGATAGTAATCTGTAATCCAACTTAACTTGCATTATTCGATTATCTTTTCTATGCACAACCAATGATACTAAGATGCAACAATGACTGAATAAAACATGATTTAAGAAATAACATTAGTGCATAAAAGACAAGGTAAGTAGGGTTATATGGCAATACTTAGTTGGTGTGATAACAAAATACAACAGATTCTGAACAACACAAGTCATTTTGTTGTTCACCCTATTTTCAGGTCTTTAATCCTGTGTCATAATACAAAATATATTTACGCTATTTACTTCAAAACCAATCATGAGCATGTTAAATTTTATCATGTCTAAAAATAATAACTTTAATGGAAACATATATACATGTTTATATAAATACGATGCATTGATTCTAAATTTGCATCTCTCTTTAGAAATTAGAACTGATGCTTCATATACCAGTTACTTGTATAAATTTAGTAAACATTATTGCACAACTTAAAGAAGGAATATAAATTTGTACCTTATCATAATCTGTAACATGAAAATCTACTTCCGGGTCTCCATATATCTGAGTAGGATCTAAATTTAGTAACCGAGCTAATTCCTCTACCATCCTGCACAAGGCGAGAACAAATAAGTAATCATACAAAAAAAGGTCAAAGGTAAATATTATGCTAGCTTTCAAAAGTGTTAAGAAGAAAGGCCACTCTTACGTTTTACTGAATCTGAAATGGCCAACAAAAGAGCAAGCTAATATTAAAAAGAAAAAAGGTTGTAGAACATTCGAAGCTGATAATATAAAAAGTAACACTGAAACTACTCCAATAAGCATGCAAAACAATAGCTGCAATAATTTCACAAAGATAAATGTATAAAATAGATACTAAAGTGAACCCTCAAATAAACAAATAGTCTAAAGGAATGCTAATGAGGTGCAGAATTATACTCGCACTTCAGAGCCCTATCATTAAGCATCGAACAACAATATATCATTGTCGAAATCAAACTGACAAGAAATCACATGTCGGGAATGTGACCGGAACAGAACTGAGAGCAGAACAATAGCACAACTTTGAGCGCATGCAGCATTCTAGACCTGGTTAACTATATGGCACATAAAAGTGGAACACTAAAACGTTGACAGGAGCATTTAAAAAAATAGTTGTTTCAGTATATGAAATTTATCTGAGAAGATGCAATATCATGATTCTTTATAAAGAGACAAACATAGAAAACTGTTCAAGAACAAGTATGTGGATGTGAGCTTGTTTTTCCTTGTGTGCAGGGGTATGCGCAATGCGTGTGAAAATGACACAATGGAAAAACTGGTTAAGAGGTCAATATTAATACAATTTATCTCAGATTAGATGGTTAGGATTATTACCACAAAAATGGCGCACTACAATAAATGAAGGTGGTTTTACCCGAAATCAAGATTTAACAAAATGGAATTCGTATGAAAAAGACTGATTACTTTATCACAAAAAAAAACAAAAGTAGTTTCAAAGATCCATTACCAAACCAAAAAGATCATTTTCAAAAATACTACATATATTCAAGATCATTGAGCTAAAAGTAGGAAGTAAGTAAATAAAGAGACGCAACCACATGAAAGCTAAACTTAATTTTTCTGCGCAGTGCGCGGACGGTTTCACACAAAGAATGAGCACATGGATTGAAAAATAATAATAAATATAGTACATTATATATATTTATACAGGAAAGGTCTTGCAAGCATACCAATAGCTTCACATTAAAGTCCACCTAATTAAGAATTACATGCTTACACTATTTGCATTATAATTCCTACACACATGTCATATTTTCTTTTCTTATTTAAATTAACTCACACATCCCCTTTTGCCTTCAACAAAACTTGAACCCTTGACCACCCGGAAAGGGAGTGAGCTAGATACCATTAAAGAAATGAATCTAAAATATGCATGGAAAATAGCATTAATGCATCTCAATAAAGCCTATGTAAAATGGCAACTTATCGCAATACATACGTTTAAACATAGCATGCCACTTGCTGAAGAAAAATAATCTCACGCTATAACTCATCTTTACTATGTATCTCTGAATTGTTAGTACTATTTTTTTCACACTTGATGCGTCTAAAGAATGTATCCCGTATTTTTCCCTTCATTTTAGATTTTCATATAGTGTTATCAGTTACGCAACAAGGCATGATTCACCTTTAATACGAATGTGGTACAAAAGCCAGCACAACAAGATCTGATATCTTAGGGCAGTAGCGCTTACATTTATGCAATCTTTGGGAAGTCCATTTACAACTTCATAAAATACAAGTCAAACAAGTTTACTAAATTACTATATCATGTTCACAAGTTTATTTAATATTTTATATATTCTATACTACTGTACTAAAAAAATTACAGAGGTCCATTAAAATTTTACGACATCATCACAAGTTTAATACATCAAGTCAATGACATAAAAATCAAACATGAAAATCTTCTTGTCAGCAATTGTGATGAAAAAATGTTATCCATGAAGGCACCATACATCTTTTCATATTCGACCATGAAAGCTCCGGCCAATGGCTGAGCCAGGAGGTAAACCTCCTACGGGCACCAAATATACATATATATATTCCGATTGAATTTAGATTTTTTTTCTAATTTCGGATATCCAAAATAAATTTGATCCAATATAGAAACCCGATTAATTTGGATCTAGATATTTACTTTTGATTCTTTTTTTACGTTAAATTTTAAAAACAATCCATATACAGCATCAACTACTACAATATGATTTTCTATAAAAATATTATGATACATCACACATTGAATAAAGTCTAAGACTGACATAAAAAAAAGTGTGTGTTGTGTCTTGTATGTGACCACCCCCACCACCTGCTCCAGCCTCCAAGTCTTTAAGTAAGTCTTCTCACCCGCTTATTTTTTGAAAGAAAAAAAATAACCGGGCGAGAAGATGAAGAGCTATATTTATATTATTAAACTGAATCTATACTATACTATAATAGCCGGAATAGAGATAATTTGGTTCAACGGTTTGGTTCAACGATAATCCTCTAATTTTGATTATTACAAAAATAGATAAATAGTGTTATATATCTAATAAACTACTAAATTATTAAACTACTACTAAAGATAGTATACTTATCCTACTAAACTACGAATACAACTTATCCTATTATTAAAAGATATAAATAATAGTGTTATATATCTGCTAAACTACTAAATTGTTAAACTACTAGAAATAGTCTATTTATTCTACTAAATTACGACCACATGTTATTCTATTATTTTTATTATAAATTTATAATCATTATATATTTATATAAATATAAATATATAAACATTTAATGCTCTAAACGACTCCTAGATTCTGTTTTGGAAAAAATAGCCTTCAAGAAAAAAAAAAGTCCAAAGGGTTGTTAATAGACTCCCATTGTAATAATTTATATTGACAGAGATTATCCACTGTAGGATGTGTAACCCACTTAAGTTCAACCTCTTTAATGGTACGTATACATTTTCTTGGAAAAGAGCTTTACCATTTTAAATTTATTTAATTTCCATAGTAACTAATATCTCATGTTTCACCCAGGTAAATCTAGTAACCGCTAATTCACTTCCATCACATCCAACAAAATTTGTTTCATATTAGTCTCTCTGCCGGATGGATAAGATCTGTTTTCCTAATCTTTCACGGTTAAATCCTTTAATAGGCGTGTTCTAAGTATATGTAACGAGAATCCAATACTATGGGTAATGTCAAATTTGTTAATTGACTAGATATTATAACATAAGTAATTTCAGGTTTACATATTAAGATAATACGTCTAATTCATATAGCTATTCTAGTTAAAGCGTTGCTCGAATAATGACTATATATCCGGTGGACAAAACACCGAGCTAACTCTAGCAAAAAGCAAAAACATGCAAGTAGCAATCAATCCAACACTTCCAAGTAATTTCATGAAGTAAACATCTACTATATGATGTATTTAGTATACTAGGTAGATTTGAAGATAAATGTATAAAACAACATAAAGACTAGACATTTAAGAAATCATCAGAACATTGGTTAAGACTAGCGGTAAGTAACACTAACCTCTATTTAGACATAGGCCCTAATGGGCAAAAGTAGTCGGTCAAAATTGTGTCATGTTCAATGATCACAATCCCTTGGCCCAGAAAAACTTTAATATTGGCTCACATAACATATGTTAACTTTCTCCAAATAACATGAGTTTCAAAAATTGTGACATTACCTATATTCAGAACTATTTTGTTATTGCTTCATTGGGCAAAACACAAGAATACAAATATAATAATGATTACCGGAGGCAATCCTACTTAATGTGCTAGCTAATCGTAATGTCTTTATGATACATTTTTATCATTTGTTAGTGAATTATTTTCATCATTTACCTGCAAGAAAATATGATTACAAACGGGTTAAATATCGAAGTGATCACTCAAGTGAAGGTCATATATCACTTAAGTCATCAATCTCAACAGGGTATCATCTGAATCACTAAAGTCATGATAAACATCAAACAAATACCTCTAAATATGTGCTTGAGAATTAAAAATTATTTTTATGAAGTTCTATACATTTTTCTTGAATGGTGCTGCAACCAAATGAAAAGTTATGGATTATAGTATTTATGATAATTTATCTAGATTTGGTTAAGTCTATATTCTAATAATTTTTATTTAAATCAAATAAAATAGCTATAAATTTATAAATAAATAGTAGATAAATTTTTAAAAATCTAAATATATTATCTAAAATACTAGAATACATAACTTTCATTTGGTTGTCGTAGCATTCAAGATAAATGTATAGAACGGCATAAAACTAATTTTTAATTCTCGAGTACATATTTAGAGTTACATGTTTGATATTTATTATGACTTCCGCGATTTAAATGATACCCCATTGGGATCAGTGACTAAAGTGATATATGGCTCTCACTTCAGTGACCACTTTGCTACTTAATCCGATTACAAACCTATGAATCCTTACTAGAAGTCAACTTTTTTAATGTTCCACCGGATAAAAAACAAAGTTATTCCTAAGGTGAAGACTTAAAAATCTAAAATTTAACACGCACAAACACTTACTTACACACAGACACACACACATATATATATTACATCTTCCACACAGGAATGAAGCATTTATAAAAGACTTAGCCACTCCGTAGTGGCCCAATCAATCATGTGTAGTGACAAATTGTTATTCAGCTCCCAAAATAAGTATCTCAAGGTATGAGATCCAAATAGATTGCAAATGACAAAAGTACTGTCAACAGGATTAATTGAAATTTCAAAACTTGGAAAAATACATGATTTATAAGAATAAGGGGCACAGTCAGAGAAAACTAAGGCAAAATGTAATTTCGGGTATAACTAATTTAATTATGCTTTGAAGACCTAGAAGATTAACAGGCTAACCTAGTAGTCTCTGCATCCTTCACAGGATCCAAGTTATCATAAAATGTGTCTTCTTTGACATTGCAACTTTCATCTTGTGCCCAATATGTCTGCTGTATTAGAGCTGGAACCACTAGAATTTGCAGAATCCGTTGCATTTATATCCTAGAAAAATGTCAATGTTCATCTTTATTAGGTACTTAAAATTTAGCCCAAAACTAAACAGTATGTTACTGAAAGAGGTGCAATAAAAAACCAACAATATCACAATGGATATCAGGTGGCTGACCTCATCATTTTTTTCAATGACTTTCTTTGAAGTAGAGGCTTTAGTAGAAGCAGCAGCACTACTGGAAGAGGTTTTCTTTTGCTCCTGCTTTTTATGTTTATCTTTTTCCTTTGTAGTTTTGACCCCTTGGGTATCTGCCAAAGTAACGGAACTCATTAATTCTGGAGTTTGCATAATGAAAAGCAAAAGCACCTTAGCATCTTTCAAACTACAATGTGCAACCGTAGGCTCTGATGCAATTATAAGCATCATTTTCCAAACAACCATCCAGACTTAACAGAGTACCAAAAGCATCACAAGAAGATACCATAAGATGATTACACCATAGATAAATTCCATTACTTTTTACTAAACATGCTTGTCTATTGTGATGTGTGCGCCCAGGTAGCACACAAAGAGCTTCAGATATATTATTTAAGCCAGTAAAAAAGGTTTGCATGCTAGAAATGAAGGGGTGAAGAAAGGAAGGTACCTCCATCTCCATTAACAAATGATACGAGATCATCGACTTCACGAGTATCTTTATCTTGACTAGGGTTTACTCCAGCCAAGAAGTCCTATCATTATAGTAAAGTAATCAACAGTCAAATTTTTAAAAGAACTATGGAATTTTGAATAAATCTCAGTTAATCTTTATCAGATGAAACGTTCAAAGTTCACCTTCAGTTGCTCTACATTCTTCACTAATGACTCTCTCCTGTTAGAGTAGAGCTTCTTACGTAGCCTCGTTCGTGTTTCATACTTAGGGCACTCTCGTAAGTTCGACTTTTTGGCCTGCCCAATTGCTTAATCAACATTAGATTAACAAAAGAAAGAAAACACAATATGTTTCACAACTTGATATTAGACAATAAGAATGCTGGTTACAAGAAGAAAACCTTCGAAAGATCCTCAGTTAAATATGGGTTCAGCATACGGCATATCTCTTCAGTAGGTTTATTACAAATCTTTTCGGCCAGTGCATTTTTGGTGTCCTTAAACAGTTTTCCCAGTTGCAGGTGGCTTGAAAGTTTAAGCAACTCCAACAGAATTCTTGCATCCCTTTGGAGGAAGTTTTCATTAAAACTCTCGTGCGCCTATTCAAAAAGAAATCAACTCTAAAATTTAAATTGTTGATGTCCTTCATGCTATTGCAGAGGAAATTCTGCCACATAATATACCAAAGGAATCAATTCTTTTGTATTCACTTGCTTACATAGTTACTGGTCATTGCTTTGAATTCAAAGAGTTACCTGAAACCTTAAATTCTGCACATTTTTCAACCTTTTAAAGATGAACTTTTCATATCCCCCTTCTAATTTTATTTGCCGATGTAAGGAACTAGATTTTTTGTGTTGCATTTTTCATTTTAGTCGTCTTACAGTTGGGAGAAGTACAAAAGATTTTACAGCAGTCTTAGTGTAGAAAAGAAATGGCATACCAATCATAAGTTTCAAGCAATTATATCTAACCTGGAGGGAGTGGCGTCCTGCATGAAATCTGCAATAGTCAATCACTAAACTCAAAGTAGTAGGTGTAATTTTTTCAGGTAGTGTTATAGGATTGTTCTTCGAAGTTCCAGCTCCTGATTCCATTTCATGACGAATTCCGGGGCATGCTATTGCAACCTCAAATTCCACCTCTTGTACAGAACCGTCAGCAGTTTGAATCCATGCACAGGATTCCATAGCCTATAATCCACAATAAAATATCATAAGAATAAAACCATATGAATTTAGGGTACAGAGTACAAACTCTATGGCAGCGAAGACAGATTATGTATGCTGCATGAGATCTCATTTTCAACACAAATACTTCAGGAATGTTAGGTACCCCATGGAGCCACATTATATTTTTTCATCAAAAAGTTTCTATTTTAGTAAACATTAAAAAAAATAGCCAATCACTACACAGTATCATAGTTTTGTAAATTATTTGTATCTATTAGCAACACAAGCAAAACAAATCACTTATTTTGTGTTCTTTTTAACTTTGGAACATATGTGCACTATTTTGTAATTATAAAAAACCAGTCTCAGCTTTTCATTAGAACAAAGAAGTTATAGAACCAAACTTTTTCTGCTGTACCCCTGATTTTAAATTAAATAAGTAAATTTCAGGGTAATTGATTTGAAAGATTTTCAAAATCACTATTTAACCCTTATAAAAACGAGATTAAATTCTTAAAGTGAGCAATAAATCAAAACCAAAAACAGCCCTGAACTGAGAATATTAAGTAAAAAAATAAACTCTTTTACTATTAAGTATTAAGCTTTAAGATTGCCAGTTGTCACTACACGCTGAAAAACATTTAATCACGTAACAACATAGACGGAGGGAGAAATGATACAAAAAGGAAGTCATTGATATCAAAGAAAGTCATTCTGTTAATTTCTCAGTAAATTATATAAAGAGGGGAAATACTAAGATAACATATTAAATTGGACAAAATAAGATATTAAATTGGACAAAATAAGATATTAAATCGGACAAAATAAAAATGCACAGGGATCATAAAACAACACTACCACGGGTTTCTTCACTTCTCTTTCAGCTTTAGACATGGTATTGGCAACAAGGTTGTCTGATAGATTTTGTTCTCTTCACTTTACTATTTAGATGTGACCTGTGTTACAAGAAGATTTGTGAGCAAATAAATTTAGATATATGAACAAAAAGTTGTACTGGAGATTGACATAGAGATTACTAAATGTGACAGATAATAGTTGCATCTGTTTTAACTATCCTGAAGCATATGAATATCAAGAAATTTGATAGACTTGCAAAAATGCATATAGACATCATAATCTTTAATGAATTTGACTTTTAAATGCATGTCAAGATAAAAGTTTCATCACTTTCAGTGGAAGTTTCAAATGTAAACTCTTAACATGATTGCATAGTAGTAGCCAGTAGGTAGTAGGTAGAGAGGATTAAGGCATTTAAGAAAGGTAACAGATGCAGTAAAAAAAATTACTATTTTATTATTACTCTCCACACACTTTAAACTATATACTTATATTATAAAATACTACTCTAGTATAAACAATTATAATCTATAACTAAAATTGACAAAACGTTAATGGACAAAATATTTAGCAGATTGCATTTAACTCGGTGGAGCTACTACCAGTACTACCTCAGTTTTAATTTAAGCTATGTTAAACTTTTTACACATGCATATTCAGGTGTAAAAAAATAAGATTTACAATAAAAATTAATGTTATATATGAGTATTACCTTTTACATCTTATTCTTAACACCATAAAATACGTGCAAAAAAGTCAAATGTAAATTAAATTGAAAAAGGGGGAGAAATGTAAGCTACTACTATGAGAACAGAACGTATATACTATACACACGGGGTCCACAACGGACAGGTATTTTCCACAAGGCTTAGCCTAGCGCATAACCTCTCCTCCTGGCAATCAGAGGCTGAGGATACAAACTTCATAGGAGGCATGTGTATGTGAGTAATTAAAATTCTGGAATTGACATTGACTAAGAAAAATATTGCACTTTCACAAAATAGCAAGTTAAATAAGGAAAAAAGGAAGAATTAAACTTGAAGAGCTAAGAAAAAGTTGCGACAAAAAGGACCAATATTTTAACACACTGCTTTGTATATTAATCTTAAGTAATAGAAACAAGAAGCATCAAACACTATATCAGACATAAGAAAGTGAGTGAACATCAAAAGCTAACCTTATTTCAGAAGAACATCAAAACCAACATGATATCTCAATTATCAACATATATTATACACAAATATGCATTCCCTGTGCAACCCAAGTAAACTAATACCAATAAATTTTATGAATACATATAAAACATGCAAATCAACCATAAAAACTAGGCGTTTTTATAAGACCTGAGATAAATGACTGGGATATGTATGTGCGGTGGAACCTCTTCCAAAAATACTCTTTTTTCTCTCTCAAAAATCAAACTACCTTTCTTTATATCAGAATATCAACGGCTTTCTGTATACTAAGAACAAAATTATAGTCACGCTATTGCTGCTCATTACAAACAGCTTGTAAGTGCGTAATTTATTTATTTTATATCAAATGCAAAAAAATACATTAATGAGTCTCCAAGAAACGGGTCCCGCCAATTAAAGACACGGGTCCTACCAATTAAAGACGGGTCCTACCAATTAAACAAGTCTAAGAGTTATGAGATACGTGAAACAGAGGTAACTTTAGCTGGAAAAAAAACTCGGGAAATGTTATTTAAAATGAATAAAAGTGGGGGCCCTCAACTTTCTATTGGAAGTATTATATGATGATAAAACTTTTCTGAAGAGTGGGTCCTATTAGTGCGACGTTTGCCACCATAAGGAACATTCCTCGTGAATGTATATTGTCCCACTCAGACATTTAACTTTTTGAAAGAGTAAGAAGCGGTTTCAAAAAGCAACATGTACAAAAAGCGCATACACTATGCAAGGCAAAGAACACGTTGCTAAAAGTGGGCCAAAATTTGATTTATAATTTTGTGTATTAGTATTAATTAACAATAAGTATGAACTAAGAAAAATTAATATATATGCAATTTTAGATGACCCAAATTGCATATTGTCAAACACAATATTTCTTTTTCAAAACTTATAAACAAATTTGTAAATAAACCAAAAATACATAGTCTGATTTTAAATAAATTAATAATCAAATTTGTAAATAAACTAATAATACATAGTCTGATTCTAATTTATCGGTACCAATAAATTAACATAAAACTATGATTAAAACAAAGAAAAATAGATATGAAGAGAACAAAGAGACAAAATTTGGGTTGATATAAAAACAATGATTATAAATTTGGAAGCACAAGGACTAGTTGGCAACTAGTGGGGGGAAATTGCGTTAGTATGATCTTCTTTTTCTCCCTAAAACAAATCTACATAATAATTTATTTAAACATATGTACAGATATACATATGTACAAATATACATATATACAATATATTTATACAATATCATTAAAACCAAAACATTTAAATTTGTCAGTTTGGTTTACGGTCGGTCATTCTATTCAATAAAATAACTAAACAAATAACATTATTATAATCAATAAGAACTAACTAGCCAATTAACTTATCTAACTAAAAAGCATTGCCTTTTACATCTTTTTAATATAAAACCTCCAAAACACCAATTACACCCGCATCAATTGCAATCATTCATAAAATATATAAAAACAAATTAGTGAAACACACTGAAAAGCATCAATTTCGCCCACGTCAATTGAAATCATTAATAACTAAAATATTTAAGAAAAAAACATGTGCATTCACATGTTATAAGCGAGTATATATATAAAACTGAAACATCACCTTGTTGTTTTTACTTGTATAGCCATCTATTTTATGTAAGCTTTATTATAATTTGTCGGTCATCATAAAAAGTTCCTAAGTGCTTAAATTAAAGGAAGTAATCTATATTTTCCATCCTTAGGAATGTACCTTAATATCATAAGTTCTAGACGAATAGGACCCACTTGTCATAATAGTCCTTTTGTCTTCCGTTACTTTTCATTTAACTGTAAGCCTTCATTAATCTTCATGCTTTCCGTTAGATAAATTAACTAAGAGTTGAACCTCGATGAATGAATATCCCTTCAGACCGCGAATTTCGTCACTTATTTAGGCAAAATTAACTTATTTCTATTATGTTGGAACCGGGAAAAAATATTATTTTCATTGTCGTTTTTCATTTATCAAATTTTTATTTATCAATATTCTACCGTATCTGACTGGACTTCATCTCTATATAACATTTTACGCCACCTTCTAAATTTTTGGCTTTTTAACCTTTTACCTACCTCAAATTTACGCATTCAGTAATTTTCTCTCATAATAAACATTATTTTTAACAAAGTAAAAATCTAATAAAACCGACCACTTTATGATATACTTGTAACCTTTCAGTTTTTAAATTTATACGGGCCTAACTCTAATTTAAACAAATAGTAAGTTTATCCCATCATCATGGGCAATATTTCTTGTAAAGTTGTACTCCCTCCGTCCCGGTAGGTTCTTAACATTTGAAATGGAAAGTTCGACACACATTTTAATGCTCTTATCTAGTATAGTCCAATAACTTATTTTTAAGATTTTCCTTTTTTTTGAATAAAAATTCGAACATTTCATTTTTATTCAAACAAAAAAAGTTTTTAAAATACTTAATGTTTTAAATGTTAAGAATTCATTGGGACGTAGGGATGGAAATCGGGTCGGATCGGGTCGGGTATTGCAGAATCCATATCCAAACCCGAAAATTTTATTCATACCCAAACCCGACCCGAACCCGAAAAATACCCGAAAATGAATACCCGAACCCGATCCATCGGATTTCGGATCGGATTCGGGTATACCCGAAACCCGAATTTTTTTTGAACTGGATATTCATACCCGAACCCGAAACCCGAACCCAAACCCGAAATCTGAAAATTTGTATAAATTATTGATAGTGGAAGTGCTTGGGATCGAACACGCGACTTGTAGAGAAAGAGCTTTAATGTGTCATCTTGAACCACTACACCACATCATTAATTGTGTTATTATATGTATTGCTAATATTTAAAAAATCAACTCAATTGATACCCAATTTTTTAGATTTATTACTAAAAGATGTTTTGTTAACCCTGTAAACCTTATCACCCGTTTAAATGATTGAATAATTATATTTAATTAAACTTTATAGTTAGTTAATTTTTAACATAAATATAAAAATATATGTTCTAAAAATTATATAATAATATGTATAATGTATATTATTAATATATATATATATACTTAGTTACCCGGACTCTTCATTTTGCTTAGAGTACCCGTGTCGGACACTCGACACTCGGACATGGGTATGGACATTTGGACACTTATTTTAGGCCAAAAACATGTAAATTTTTCAGAATATTGCCGAGTCCGACACTTGGATACGAACCTGTGTCCGACACCCATACCCGAGTCCGGGTAACATAGTATATATATATATTATAATGTGTAATATATAAAATTCTAATATTATATATATAATTAATATATATAACAATTCAGGTTTTTTCGGATTTCGGGTTCGGATCGGGTTCGGATCGAGTTCAGATAGAGTTTCAGATTTCGGATCGGGTTTCGGATCGGTATACCTAATATCCAAATCCAAATCCAAAAATTTTCGGGTTCAAAAATTAAATCCATATCCAAATCCAAAATCCAAAAAATCGGGTTCGGTAAATCCAAAATTTCGGGTTTCGGATCGGGTATCCGTCAGATCGGATTATTTTGTCATCCCTATTGGGACGGAGGGAGTAATTACAAATCTTGAGAATAGGATTTCCCGATTACAATTGTATTTCTTAAAGTTAATAGGACCTATATCTAATTTATGTTGTTAGTAAACATTCATAAAATTATTAGATCTAATGGGACCTACTTCTGTACACATTTCTCATCATCCTTCCATTTTCTTAACTTTATTATCGTAAAGATAAAAGCATATGTATATTAAAAAATTGAGAAACTTAAAAAAAATGCATATTCATTTAGACATCATAATCAATAATGAATATGACTTTTAAATGCATGTCAAGGAAAAAGTTTCATCACTTTCAATGGAAGTTTCAAAATTAAACTCCTTACATGAGGCATAGTGATGCTAAACAAATAATTAGATATTAGTTTGTATTTATTTTATATTACTCCCTCCGTCCCAACCATTTCTTTACACTTTCCTTTTTGGGATGTCCCTTCCAATTCTTTACATTTCAAAATTTTCCAGAAGTAGTAAAGTTTTTATAATATAAAAAGTAAACTCATCCACTACTTACATCCACTATACCCACTTTATATATAAAATATTAATCGGTCCCACCACTTTACTCACTTTTTAAACTTTCCACCACTATTTTATCATTTTTCTTAATCCTCCGTGCCCAAACCAAATGTAAACAAATGGTTGGGACGGAGGGAGTATTAGTTAGAAATAGATTTCATTGTTATTAAAAATACATTTTTATATATATAAGTATTAGTATAGTACGGTAAAGAATAAGAAAAAGATTTATTTTCTTCACAAGGAAGATTTTACTTGGTGTTTAAGTTTTAGGAGTTTATATAAACAATTGTAATCTTATATATTGAATAGAGTTAAATATTATTATTTGAATATGCGGATTTTTGTGTGTTTTTACTGATTCTCTGTAGAGATAGGTCATTTATCCCTTGTTTAACCCTTTACCCAATCCAGTAGTATCAGAGAGTGTCAGTGTATCAAAGCCTTTGTTCCTCCACCCAAACACCAACCGCACCAGTAACCAATTACCATATCCAACCATTCCATTACCAAAATTAGCCTACAAACGCATGAAAAATCACTGCCCAGCCATCTTGTCTTTCAGGAATTTAATCAAATACTTCACGGCAGCCAACATAAACTGTCCTAGCAACTGCCCGCCACAAGAAACTGCTCCCGGCAGCCACCAGAAGTTGCTCCAGTTGCTACCAGAAGAGCAGAAACCAAACCCTAGAACTTGCAAAACAATAATAAATTTTCCAGAACCTGTAAATCGGGCATTTTTTTAATAATAATTCATGTTGACGAAGTAAACAACATTCTTGATACGTATATTGAGAATAACGATTCAAGATTAAGAAATTTGGAAGTTACATTTGAAGGTATGAGTTTGCAAATGCAAGATGTGCAAGCAACACTCAAATTAATTATAGGTAAACTTGGTCTGCAACATAATTCTCCACCATAAAGACCTCCATCTCCGCCTCTAAATCAACCTAATGGTGAAAGAATGTCAAACTTTATGTTGTTGATGGAGAAAAAGTACAAGACCGCCAATTACCCAACATTATGACCTATTACCTAACATTATGAGGATGATGCGCCTAAAATTGAAGTTGTGAGCAAGAAAACCGACATCATCATAGTGGAGCACTTTGATTTTGTAGGCATCAACAACATATTGAGCACGACTACCACAAAAAACTTTTATTCTTCGCATCTTGTTCCCTACGATCTTGCTATGGAGTTAGAATTGGATGTGTTCAAGGGCTATGACAAGTCATCCCTTTGTTCGTTGATTCTCAAGTATTCTAAAACTCGTGGACAGGTATTTTTCAACGGCGAGGCGAATGCTAGGCGAATGCTGTGGAACAAAAAACTAGAATACTAGTTTGTATGTATTTAATATTGTTAGTTAAAAATAGATTTAATTGTTATTTAAAATATAGTTATGTCATATATATATATAAGTAGAAATATTCTAGATTATGATTCAGAATAAAAAAGGATTTGCTTCCTTTATTAGGAGGATCTTACTTGGTGATTAAGTTATAGAAGTTTATATAAACAATTGTAATCTTATTTATTGAATAGAGTTGAACATTATGATTTGAATCTGCGGAATTTTGTGTGTTTTAGTTAATCCTCTGCGGAGATAGGCCATATATTTCCTTGTCCCGCCCTTGTCACGCATCACATGTTAAGATGCAATGCAAGGCTTTTAAGAAATGTAACAGATGCAATGAATAAATTTACAATTTTATAATTACTCTCCATACACTAACATACCCGACGTCCACAGTTATTTTCTACAAGGCTTAGCCTAGCGCATAACCTCTCCTCTTGGAGGTTGAGGATCTAAACTTTATTGGAGGTATATGTGTGTGGGTACTTAAATTATAGAATTGACATTGACTAAAGAATTTTTTTTGCTACTATACGAACTTCATTGTGCACTTTCAAAAAACAGCAACTTTAAAAACGAAAAGAGTAAGAATAAATTTGAAGAGCTGAGAAAAAATTGCAACAAAAAGGACCAATTTTTTACTCACTACTTTGTATATTAATCTTAAGTAATTGAAACTAGAACCATCAAACATCATATCAGACATAAGAAAGAGCGAATGAACAACAAAAGCTAACCTTCAAAAAAACATCAACAATCAACATGATATCTCAACTATCAACCTATCTTCTATACAAATATGCATTCCATGTGCAACCCAAGTAAACTAATACCAATAAATTTTAAGAAGACATATAGAACATGCAAATCAACCATATAAATTACGTTTTTTATTAATCCTGAGATAAATGATTGGAATATGTATTTTTGGAAACTCTTCCAATAAACTCTTGTTTCTCTCTCTCTGACCAAACTACCTTTCTTCATATAAGAATATTAATAATGTGTTGTGTCATGTGTGTATATACTAAAGTACAAAAGTATAATCACACTATTGTTGCTTGTATATAACTTATTGCATTCTGAGAAAGAGTATATAACTGCATAATTTATCTATTTTATATATCAACAATAAAAATAAAATAAAAGAGTCTCCAAGTAATGGTTCCTACCAATTAAACAAGTCTAATAGTTATGAGATATGTCAAACAGAGGTAGATTTGGCCGGAGAATATTATTTAAAATGATTAAAATAGGGGGCCTCAACTATTTTATTGGAAGTATGATGATATTTGTCACACTCAGACATGTTAACTTTTTCAAAGAGGAAAAAGTGGTTCCAAAATGCAACACATTCGAAAAGCGCAGAAACTGTGAAAGGCAAAAGCTGACGTTGCTAAAAGAGGGTCAAAATTTGATCTATAATTTTTGTATTATTAAGGAACAATGAATTATGAATATGAACCAAGAAAGATTTATATGCAATTTTAGTTAACCTAAATTACCTAGTGACGTACACAATATTTCTTTTTAAAATTTATAAACGAATTTGTAAATCAACCAAAAATACATAGTCTGATTTTAATTAAATTGACAATCAAATCTGTGAATAAACCAAAATAACAGAGGTTTTAATTTACCAGTGCCAATTAATTTACCAAGTGCCAATTAATTTACCAGGAAACTATGATTAAAACATGCAAACAAAAATGGATATGAAGAAAAACAAAGGCACGAAATCTTGTTGATATAAAAACAATGATTACAAATTTTTGAAGCACAAGGACTAGTTAGTAGTGGTGGGAATTGTTTTAGTATGGTCTTGCTTTTCTCCCTAAAACAAATCTACATAATAATTTATTTAAACTTATGTACAAATAAACAGATTTATACTATTTCTATACTATATTATTTCGGATTTTATGAGAAACTAAGAATATATCTTGATGACATATGATTGTTGATGAGTCATAATTGTTGTTGATATTTAACAATATTAAAGCCGAAATTTTATAATTTTGTCGGTTTGATTTTTGATCGATCATTCTATTCAATAAAATAACTAAATAAATAAAAATATTTTAATCAATAACAACAAACCAGACAACTAACTTTTCCAACTAAAAAACAATACTTCTTAAATATTTTTAATGTAAAACCTCCAAAAAAACACCAATTACACCCGCAGGCAGCATCAAATGCAATCATTAATGAAATATATATAAGAAATCGTGAAAACACAAAAAAAACATCAGTTGAAATCATTAATGACCAAGAGATTTAAGAAAAAACCCCAGTATAAGCTACTAAGGTCTACACTGAATCACAACCTGTATAGAACGAAGGAAATACACTTACAGCTTTAATGAGTCATGCCCCCATCAATTTGCCATCCCACCAATTCTGTGACATTGAGACTAAATACACGCGCAGGAACGGATATACCAATATTTGCCAATAATATTTCCAAGTGATGGGCTGATGGCATGCAAAACTGAGAATGAAGCATGCATTACACCATCCATGGGGCTATGGTTTTCAATTGCAAACTACAGCAATGGAGCATCCATGAGACCGTCCATTTGAGCATTGGTTTCCAATTGCAAACTACACCAACGAAGATGAAGATGCCAGTTCCGGAAAAGAATTTAACAGAGCATGAGAGCATGATATCACTTAGTACAGGGAGGGGTAGGTGGACCATTATAGATAGCCAGATAGGTCAGTTTCTTTGTTGAACATGCATCTCACCTTCATTGCAACAAAAAAAACAAAAGAATATTTAATATAAATAATTTTCTTAGTAGCATCATATACATAGCAAAATAAAAGAAAGAACTAAAAAGGATGACAATGAAAAATGCAGTATCAAAGTGTGAACCAGAAAACTAAATTTCCATGCCAACAGATATATCACGAGGATATTTTGAATTGACTGCTAGAACAATTACTGACAATCTGAAAACGTAGATACTAGTATAAAACATTGGTCGTATTTATCACAAATTCTTGGTATGACCTCATATCCTTCGCCATGCACGGGTAACTTTTAGTATTCTTTTTTATTAATTTTTACATTCTAATATTTGTTTATAATCTGCATCTGTTTTCGAGTTATATTTCGCCAAACATTGCAATAATAAACACTTAACAACTTACTAACAGAGCTCCTCTATAGCGAATTTCCTTTCTATCACCATCTCAAGTTCGAAAACCAGAAACAATTTGCTAAAATCGAAACGTATATCGAGTTCCTTAAATTCACAACTCAGTCACTTCTACAACTTAACAATAGGTGTGTACACAAATAGGCTTCTAATTTCGATAATTGTACTTGCTTAAAGTCCTGAAAAATATGTATTGAACTAAATACTTAACCAATATGAGCATTGAAAAGGCAGAATAGTCATGATAAAAGTATGAAATAAAATTAGGTTAAATCATCAAAATAAGTGAAATTAGAGAGAATACATACAGATATTTTGTATCTATTGGAGCTGTGAGAGATAAGCCGGCTTGAGTTAGTTGTGTGGGACCCATAGTTTGCTGCCGGAGCCATTTTTATCGGCGGAGGTTCTGATCAATCTTGTTTTCCGGTACAGTTATCACTTATGAATATGATTCATGTCAAATTGTATTTAGTTCAAGAAAATTAACAAATGTAGCAGTTTTTTAAAAAATGATGTATTTTATTGTCCTTTAAAAATAGAAGCCTAAACCCGTGCATCTTGTTTTTAATATTATATAATTTTTGAATTTAATTTGAAATGCAAATTCTAAACTCTGAAATTTATTTATTAGAAATATTTGATAATATAATTTGATAATTATTTTATATATGCATGTGTATAATTTAGTTAAATTTTAGTTTTTAAAGAAATATCACTGACTTAAAGATTTAGTTTTGTTAAAATTCATAGGTGTGTTTACAAAAGATAATTATGTTTTAATTAAAAGATAAATTTTAGCTAATATCAATAGTAAACGAATTATTTTTATTTTGGTATACCGAACAAATCTAATTAATTATATTCAAATTTATTTTGGGTTAATTTGTTTAAACTCCGGATCAATGATAAAAAGTTTATGTGTCAATGATAAACCCAGATAAAAGTACATATTATTTTATGTTAGCTGGGATAATTATTTTCTTATTTTAATTTTGATTTATCATGAATCAATTGTATAATTTTTTTTAGCCCGGATGAATAACATGTATTGATCTATTTTAGTCTCACGTAATTATACTGACTAAGGAATCATCTCTATTTTAATTTTATTTAAATAGTTTTGGATATTACAGAAATTGAAAAAAAAAACCGTAATTATATAAACCCGAACATTTTACACACAGATGTGCAATCAAACTTTTAATATTTCAATTATTAGGGTCGGATCCTAGTTATCCCATAATCCTAACCCTACATTATACGTAACAACGAATTAGGTAGACTTTAATTTTATTTTAACACGGATCAATAATATAAGAATTACCTTTAGTTTTGGCGTAGATCAATAATATATATTATTTTATTTTAGCCTTAACCCAGTTATATCAACAATCTAATTACATTTAGTTTGTTTTTAATTTTTTTTAGCTCTGGTTAAATATTATTTTATTTTAAGCCAAATAGATAACATATTTTGTTTTATTCTGATGACATTATATCGATCAACGCATTATGTTATTGTTAGTCCCTTAACAATATAGCAAGAATTACAGAAGGGGGGTTGAATGGAATTCTTTATCTTTTTCTTTTAATAAAAATGTTCAACTCGATTATAGATATATCTGTTTTGATTAGCACAATGCGGAATATAAACTTTAATGAATCAAAACAAGAGTAATTAAAAACAAGAGTCTTTAAAAACTTTTTGGTGGATTTAAACAATTCCACCAGAGATATATATTAATATATCGAGAGAACTCTGTGTGCAGAAATGCTCACAGCTGCTTTTACAAGATAGAACAACTAAGAACACAGGAAATGCTAAAGATAGTGCTTACAAAGATTTCTCTGTATTTGTTTCTAAGCTCACTTAGTTTTCTTAGTTATCTTTATATTTGCTACTCTCTTGGTTTATATATATTACCAAGATTACAGAGTCAAAAGAACTGAATAAATATAAAATCTAACAGTCTTGATCTTTGCTGCTTTTCGTCCTCTATTACCCAGTTAATAGGCTTCCACAGTGTTTGTATCCAATCTCGACGGCTGTGTGTCAGCTTTCACTGTTCAACTGATGTTTGAATCTTGATATTATCATCCGTCGACTTTTAGATCATCCGTCGATGACTTAATTGATCATCCGTCGATGTCTTAATTGATCATCCGTCGACTGCTATTTTGAACATCCGTTGAAAGTCATTTGATCATCCGTCGAAGCTTTGTTAAGCATCCGTTGATAGCTATTTTGGCACTTGACTTCATTTCACTTATACAGAATTACAAGACATTGCTTATGTACAGTTAATCAACCTATTCTGCATATCTAGTCAAAGTCAACATGACTTATATGCTACTACAGATTCTATACAAAGGTGCATACAACACTGTGCTACAAACTTATCATTATATAAGCTACTCACTCGATGGATAATAAATTACTCATCCGTCGGTACTCAAACTGAGTTATCCGTCGGGACTATAATTCTTATCCGTCGAGTGCTACATTATTTCACTAAGTAAAATCTACTTAGATGTTTTGTTTAGGTAATCATCAAGTGCACAACATATTCACAACAATCTCCCCCAATTTATGTCTACTGGAATTGTAGCCATAAATTAAGAGACACTTGATGATAACAAAACATCCTAAACATATATCTTTAAGGATAAGTAGATAAAACTGAAAGTGCTTCAATTTAAACAAGGTATACAAGGTTTGGCTCACAGTCAATTCAAGATGCTCCTCTAGCCTGAGCAGATTTTTCTAGTTTCTTGAAGGTCTGGATCTTCTTCCAAGCTTTCTGTTGTTTTCTTCAATTTGATTCTGGAGCTGTCTGTGGAATTCTAATTCATCAGATTCTGAGAGATCTAACATTTCTTGCATTTCCAAAAGAGTCTCATTGCTAGAGATACTCAATTGGTCTTCTAGTCTGAAGAATCTTCTCACACCCTTGTCATCCATGAATTCCATCAGCCAGTAGGGCCTTAGATGCACTCTTCTCCCTGTGTATGGGATGATAAGAGTTTTGGGTAGTGCATCTTTGGCTCTAACACTCCTTAGCTCTTCAATCTTCTTCAATACTAATCTTCTTGCAGTTACATTAAACCCAAAGTTTTTCTTGAAGGATGAATAGACTTTGATCAACACAGCTTGGCTTTCTTGAAGTATCCTGTGAAGAGGCCACTGAATCTCCCTTCCTCCTTTGTACTTGAATACCAACCTTTCAGGTAGGTTTCTGTATGCATCAATTGCCCTTACCTCATCCAGCTCCTCCAGATAAAGGTTTAGGTCTGAAAATTCCTTGATGTCACACAAGTACAAGTAGTCTTCCTTGTTGATCTTGGGTTGAGCTTTGACTACTGCCTTGGATTTGAGAGGTGACAGCTTCACTTTCTTGACTGCCCTTGATTTTGTCCTTCTTGGCTTGGTGAGAATTGGCAAGTTGAAGTCAGTAATTGGTAATTTATCCCACTCTATTGGCTCATCCTTTGGCACAATAGGCTCTCCATGTATGTTCCTGTAGGGGTCTACCACCCTTATGTCTTCAAATACCACAGAGGGCTTTGATGCTTGAGTTTCAGCTTTAGTGGATTCCATTGGAAATTGATCTTCCAATTCCTTGTTAACAACATCCAACTTTCTTTTTGTTCTTTTAGCCAATACTTTCTTTCTTGGAGATTTCTTCTGTTCTTCAATCTTCTTCTTTGATCCAGTAGCTTGAGTTGGTTGAGAAGGAATTTGTTGAGAAAAGTTCACAGCCTGTAGCTTGGTCAAGATAGCAAACTGTTCTTTCTTTTGTTTAGACTTCTTTGCATCTAGAGCAGCTTGCCTCTTTTCCTGCTTCAATCTGGCTTTTTCTTCTTCCTTTGCTTGAGCAAATTGTGGATGTCCAGCTACCACACAAATTTCCTTCCCATTTCTGAATATCTTTGCAATTCTCTCTCTTGAGGCTGAATCAGCTGGATCTTTGTAGAGAAGAATAGATCTTGACAGAAGCTTCTTTTCATCAGGCTTGGGTGTCTCATACACAGTATCCATAGGGTTCTTCAAAGATGACTTTGGATAGTTTGCCCATGGTTTAAGAATCATCTCAGCCTTTGTAGTCTTGATGCAGGAAGATTGTCCTTTCTCCAGATAGTTCATGCTCATCTCATTCACATTGATTGGCTTGACATGAGAGTGATGGATTGCTGACTGATCTGGTTCCTTGACTAATTGAAACTTTCTCTGTATTTCCTCATCAATCTTTTTCCAGTTGATCAGAGTCAACTCTTCTTTATCAGCATCTTTCAAACTTGCTGCTGCATTTATGAGATCTATACCATCTGCAACTGGTGGCTTGGAGATAGTAATTGAAGGTACAATTACTTTGCTGATTTGAACTACAATGTTCTCCCCCTTAGTTGGTCCTTTCTCCCCCTTACTTGATTCTCTCTTCCCCTTTTTGTTATCATCAAGTGAAGGAGTTAGGCCTTGTGCTTTAGCCAGTTGCATGAGAAGATTTGTCTGAGTCTGTTGATTTTGAAGAAGTAGGGCCACTGAATTCTCAATAACTTGAACTCTGGTCTCCAGTTTGGCTATCTTCTTTTCAGAATCTGATTCTCTTCTCAACCTTTGTAATAAATCATGCATGGTACCATATGGCATTAGTGAATCCAGTTTCTCAGAGTTGTATGTCTTTAAGTCAGCTATCTCCTTTTTCAATTCATCCATACTGATATTCTGTCTGGAGTGTTGGATCTTCATTAAGTGCAAGGAGTCTAGATGAGCTTTAAGAACAGCCTTGGTACCAGCATCTGAAACTTCTGAAGGGCTTGCTGAATAGCTGTTACTTGTCTTACCAAAGACACCTCAAATTGTCCTGGTGTAAAGTACTTTGCCCATGCCCATTCAGGTAAACTTAAAGCAGAACTTTGGCCTTCAGCTCCCCCTAAGTTCATGCTTCCATTCAAAGAACTAGAGTCATCATCATCAGAATTTACTCCAAATTCTTCAGATGGCTCTCCAGCTTGAGGAGGCATCCTGTTGACAGCAGCTTTATCTCTTTGAAGAGATTCTGTGGTGTGCACTAAGTGTAAAGTCTGCTCTGCCTCCACATTGCCCTGAGCAGCCAACAGTTGATAGGCTGAAACAGGGTGAGTAAAAGTGTCAGCATCCAAGGAAATGTTATCAATTACAGCTTTGTAATGTTGCTGAAATTGTCTTTCCTTTTCAGCATCATCCACAATCATTGACTCACTAGCAATGGCTGGCTCCATCCTTATTGCTCCAGTACCTGCTTTTCTCTCATGATCTCTCTTTTGTTGCATCAGGGTCTCACCCTGGCTCCCCACCCTCACACCCTCACCTTCACCTACTAAGGTGGGACTCCTCTCACTCACTTTTGCCAATCCTGAATGAATGGATTGCTGAGATTCACTCTTTTCCTCTCCTTTTGCCTGGGAGCAACCCAGCCTCTCACTCAATACACTCTCCTCTCTCAGTCCTAAGAGTGATTGTATTACCACCAAATCTTCTGTACTTGAAATTATTAAAGTTTGAAGTTGTGCAGAGACACTCGATGGATAAATGATATCCGTCGGGTGAGTGGTAAAGCTATCCGACGGATAACTGCTGTTAAGCTTATCCGTCGGGATACAATCACTACTCGACGGATGAGCAATATCCATCGAGAGAGTAGAAATGAATAAGGTGGGAAGAGAAACTATTGTTGACTCTGTGTTGATTGAAGTTATTTGAGGCACATATGTCACAATAGAATCAGAAAGAATTGGCAAGTGAGCCAACAAATCATCTAAAAGATGATGCTCACTTGCACTAGATTTTGGCTTCCCCAACAGAGTTAAAGAAGGGGAATCAGGAATTGAAGTGTTTATCATGTCCACTTCCAGTGAGTTGGTTGGTGAGTATTGTGTTTCAGTGGCTTCTATCAAGAGAGATTTTGGCTGTGACTCCATATTTATTGGAGCCACATCAATCTGAATTTGAGAAGGTGCAGGGACTGTGTCTTTAGCACCAGTTTGCACTAAGTGTGTGTCATGTGCATCCCCAATTGTTTTGGATTTCTTCTTTCTAGTGTAAGTTTGGTGTAGGCTTGTGTCCCCAACCCTCTTGGCCTGTGATCTTGGATGAGAGCTTTGTTCAATAGCCACATCCTTTTGGGAGGATGCAGCTAGAAGTGAGCTTCTGTCCTTTTTAAGCACTGCAGTTTGTTGGGAAACTGCAGTGTGGCTAGGCTGGGATTCACTTATCTTTACAACCTTATCCTTGGGGTTTCTTTGATGTTCACCCCTTCCCTCACCTATCTTACCCTCCTTCACACTCCCCTCTTTGTGTTTGGTAGAATTTTCAACTGGTACCTTTTGAGAGATACCAGAGGGGGTTTTCTTTGATTTGGATTTAAGAATTGTAGTTGTTTTGGCAGCTTTGGTAGGCAACTGTTTGGTCATTGTCACAGTTGCCATAGCTATGCCTGAAGTCAAAGAAATAGAAGGGATTGGAATAGTTGAGAGTGTAGATGAACTTAACTCACTTACCTGAGGTGCCAGCATTACAGGAAAATAGAACATTGGCACATCCTTGTGATGGTTGGCTCTGTTCAAATCTGCAATGATTCTTCTCTCTTGAACCCAACATGCTAATTTGTTGGTTGGGTTCTCAAGTACAATCTCTTCACAAAGATGGTTAGCCAAAAGCATAAAAAATCTAGCATAGTAAATATTCTTTCCTCTTTTGGCTAAGTCACCTAATTTATAACCTAACTCATACACAACCAGATCACTTAAGTTGTAATATTTGTCTGTAACTAGCATGTATAGCATGTTAAGCATGGAAATGTTCACAGAATCAAAATTACTGATTTTTCCAAAAAAGACCTTAGTTACTACATCACACAAGTAACTCCATTCCTTCCTAAGACCTAGTCTTCTAATTTCACTTAGTTTTGCAGTAGGAAGTGCATAATGAATGGAATTTAGCATATTGACAATATCAGTGTCAGTGTGTGGTGCAGTAACATTGTCATCAGGAATCTTGAAACATGCTTTTATGACATCACTATTGATACAGAAAACATTACCTTTGATGGTCAGAGTGATGGTTTTGTCAGTAGAGTTGTAGATTGTTGTTGTCCACATCTCCTCAACAACTTCACAATAAATTGTGGGTGATTCTAGCATAGCAAAACTTAACTTGCAGTTCTTTACGAAGTCCATCATCTTATGATAGTCTTCAGATTGCTGAATCCCCTTATTGACCAAGGCAGTGAAGTTGTTCTTCTCATAGATGAACCCAGTCTGTGACATGATCTTTACTACGGGTGCCATTGTTAGGGAAGAAAAGCTTGAAGAGAAAGAGGATTTTTGCTTGAGAGAGAATGAAATACGACAGTTGAATTTGAGAATGATAAAAGAAAATGATTAGAATGAAATAGGCTTTTATACTTTGCTCAAACTCAACGGATAAAAATAATAAAGAGAAATAAATTACCCAATAGAAACTGCCTAAAATTACCGTTTTAAAATAAACTTTAAAAATTCCACCCATTATCCGTCGTGTAATGCTTATAAACTGTAAGTATACTCGATGGATAATGTTCAGGGAATTAACGGTTAAGATTTAGACACTTCGACGGATGAGGATAAAATGTTATCCGTCGAGCTTTAAAATATTCCAGAAAAGTAATTGATTTTTATTTACAATTTGTATATCGACGGATGACTCAACCCGATGGATAATGGTCATCCGTCGAGAGACAAATTTTGACTTAGCCAAAATTTCATCCAAGACTAAAAATCAACTAAATTTCTGGCTTCTTTTCAACTTGCAAGAATAATTCAGATAAATTCAAGAGTAATTAAGCATACCTAACTCACTTACCAACCTAGAAAAGGTGGATTCATCCAGTGGCTTGGTAAAAATATCTGCAAGTTGCTTCTCACTTGGAACAAAATGTAACTCTACAGTACCATTCATTACATGTTCCCTTATGAAATGGTACTTGATGTCTATATGCTTTGTCCTTGAATGTTGCACTGGATTTTCAGTGATGGCAATTGCACTTGTGTTGTCACAGAAAATAGGAATCCTTTCAACTTGCAAACCATAGTCTAGCAATTGATTTTTCATCCATAAAATCTGTGCACAGCAACTGCCAGCAGCAATATATTCAGCTTCAGCTGTAGAAGTAGAAACTGAATTTTGCTTTTTACTGAACCAGGACACAAGCTTGTCTCCTAGAAATTGACAGGTTCCTGTTGTGCTTTTTCTATCAATTCTGCAACCTGCATAATCTGCATCTGAATAACCAGTTAGATCAAAACTAGAATCTCTAGGATACCAAATGCCAAGGTTTGGTGTTCCTTTGAGATATCTGAAAATTCTTTTAATAGCTATCAAATGAGACTCTCTAGGATCAGCCTGAAATCTAGCACACAAACATGTAGCAAACATTATATCTGGCCTACTGGCTGTTAAGTACAGAAGTGAGCCAACCATGCCTCTATAACTTGAAATATCCACAGACTTTTCAGTAGTGTTTAGTTCAAGCTTAGTTGCAGTGGCCATGGGAGTTTTTGCAGATGTGCAATTCATTAGATCAAACTTCTTTAAAAGATCAAAAATATATTTAGTTTGACTAATGAATATTCCATCACTAACTTGCTTAACTTGTAAACCAAGAAAGTAAGTTAGTTCTCCCATCATACTCATTTCATACTTGCTTTTCATCAGTTTGGCAAACTTTTTACAAAGTTTCTCATCTGTAGAGCCAAAAATAATATCATCTACATAAATTTGAACAAGTATGCTAGAGCCATTCACATTTCTGAAAAATAAAGTTTTATCTACAGTACCTCTTGTGAAATGATTTTCCAAAAGGAACTTTGATAAAGTGTCATACCAGGCTCTAGGTGCTTGCTTCAGTCCATAAAGTGCTTTCAATAGATAGTAGACATACTCTGGGAAATTTGGATCTTCAAAGCCAGGAGGTTGACTTACATACACTTCTTCCTCCAAATCTCCATTCAGAAAGGCACTTTTGACATCCATTTGATAGACCTTGAAATTGGCATGGGCTGCATAGGCTAAGAAGATTCTGATGGCTTCAAGTCTTGCAACAGGAGCAAATGTTTCATCAAAATCTATCCCTTCTTGCTGACAATAGCCTTTAGCAACCAATCTTGCTTTGTTCCTTACTACTATGCCATTTTCATCCATCTTGTTTCTGAATACCCATTTGGTGTCTATTGGATTCTTTCCTTTAGGCTTGGGTACCAGCTTCCATACTTTATTCCTTTCAAATTGGTTTAGCTCCTCCTGCATAGCTAAAATCCAATCAGGATCTAATAAGGCTTCTTCTACCTTCTTTGGTTCTTCCTTAGATAGGAAGCTGCTGTATAGACATTCTTCTTGAGTTGCTCTCCTGGTTTGAACTCTGGAAGAAACATCACCAATAATCAGTTCAAAGGGGTGATCTTTTGTCCATTTTCTTGGTTGAGGTAGATTAGCCCTAGATGAAGAGACCTCAATGTTGTCTTGATGTGTGATTGAGTTTTGATTGCTAGAAACTCCCCCTGAGTTTGTGGATCTTTGATTTGAAATTGGGGTGCTTTCCATGGGTGATCTGCCTTGACTTCCTGCTCCTTTTGATAACCCGACGGATGGTGAATTTTGAGTACCGACGGATGAGGCAGGTTGTCTTCCGACGGATAATACAGATTGCCTTCCGACGGATGAAGCATTATGTAACTCGACGGATGTTGAGTTTTGTGCTTCATTTGTAGTAAATTTGTCTGCATTATCCTTAGACACTGTTTCTTGATCACTTTCATCATCACTTTCTTCACTGACCATCTCAACATTGTCGAATTTGAGGCTCTCATGGTAATCTCCATCTTTTAGTCCTTCAATCTTTTTATCATCAAACACAACATGTATAGATTCAACAACAATGTTGGTTCTTAGATTGTAGACTCTATATGCTTTACCAAAAGCATATCCAACAAAAATTCCTTCATCTGCTTTAGCATCAAACTTCCCATTTTGATCAGTTTGATTTCTCAGAATATAGCATTTACAGCCAAAGACATGAAGAAAGTTCAGAGTTGGCTTCTTGTTCTTGAACAATTGATAAGGTGTCTTGCATTTTGCTTGATTAATCAGAGAGATGTTTTGAGTGTAGCATGCAGTGTTGACAGCTTCAGCCCAGAAATATGTTGGTAATTTTGATTCTTCAAGCATTGTCCTTGCAGCTTCAATAAGAGATCTATTCTTTCTTTCCACTACTCCATTCTGTTGTGGAGTCCTTGCTGCTGAAAACTCATGCAGGATCCCATTTTCCTCACAGAATGCTCTCAAGACATAGTTCTTGAACTCAGTTCCATTGTCACTCCTGATTCTTCTAACTTTGAAATCAAGATGATTGTTAACTTGCCTTATGTGATTGATGATGATTTCACTAGCTTCATCTTTGGACTTTAGGAAATAGGTCCAAGAGAACTTTGAGAAATCATCTACAATTACTAGGCAAAATCTTTTCTTTGAGATTGACAATACATTGACTGGTCCAAACAAATCCATGTGAAGCAGTTGCAGAGGTTCTTCAATTGCTGAATCAAGTTTCTTCCTGAATGATGCTTTAATTTGCTTCCCTTTTTGGGAGGCATCACACAGTCCATCCTTTGTAAACTCCACCAGAGGAATGCCTCTAACTAGCTCTTTCTTTACCAGCTCATTCATGGCCTTGAAGTTCAAATGGGATAGCTTCTTGTGCCATAGCCAACTTTCATCTTGACTTGCTTTACTGAGAAGACAAGTTACAGATTCTGCTTTATTTGAGTTGAAGTCAGCTAGATACACATTTCCTCTTCTCACACCAGTGAGAACCACTTTGTTGTTTTGATTATTAATCACAACACAGGTTTCTTTGTTGAAGGTTACTGAGTTGCCTTTATCACAAAGCTGGCTGATACTCAACAGATTGTGTTTGAGACCATCCACTAAGGCAACCTCTTCAATGATGACATTTTCCTTTGAAATCATGCCATATCCCACAGTATAACCTTTGCTGTCATCTCCAAAAGTGATACTTGGGCCAACTCTCTCTTCAAACTCTGTGAGCAGGGTAGAATCACCAGTCATGTGTCTTGAACAACCACTATCCAAGTACCAAAGATTCCTTATGTTTCCCTGCACACATCAAAATCAAATCAAGTTGATTTTGGTACCCAAGTTTCCTTGGGTCCTGCCTTGTTAGCTTTCTTCTTCTGTTTCTTAGGTTTTAACTCATTTGACTTAGGAATTTCAGATTCTTCCTTAGTCATTTGGGTTGGGCCTTTGAAACCACTAGATGCTACAGAATTATTATGCATGTTATGGCTAACAGGAAATGGCATGCTTGGTGCAAACATGTTATTCCAGTAAGGCATGCTAAATGGCATTTGAGGCATATTGTATGCAGCATAATATGGATTAGGTGCAAATGGCATATTAGCAAACTGTGCATTCATGTTCTGTGTAGGCATAGCATTAACAGGCATAGGAGGCATGACATTCATGTTAGAGAATTGAGGCTGAACAGACATGGGAGTAGGCATGGCAGATTTGCAATTAACAGACAAATGATTTACACTACCACATTTGACACAGATTTTTCTAGGAGCATATTTGTCAGGTGTGTAGTTGTTATGTTTGTTAATCCCTACTTTACCATTCCTATTGTTTTTCCTTTTAGTTTCTGTTTTTACCTCTATCTTCTCAAGTCTGTCACTCAACTGTTTGACAGTCATGTGACCAACATTAGCCTTCTTCCCTTTCTTGGCTTGACTTGACTCCCCTGAAACAAAGTTCTTGGAAACAGACCCATACTTTTCATTTAGCTTGGTTAATTTGGCTTTACTAATGGGTTTGTTCACAGCCGACGGATGAGGATTTTTATCATTCGACGGATAACACATTTTGTTATCCGACGGATAGTCCTCATCATCCGTCGAGTCTACATCTGTCAGCAATCCATCTACCAAAATAGGTTCTAGTTTCTCCTTATTCTTTTTCCAGGCTTCATCACAAAAGGACTCAATTCCTTGAACCTTGGTGATTTGAGCATGAACATCTCTGGATGTTTTCCATGCTTTAATCACCTCCTGTTCACGATCGAGCTGCTTCTTTAAAATTTCTTCCTTTTTCAAGGACTCAGTTAATTCCTCCTTAGCAATTCTACACTCAATTTTTAGTTTCTCAAACTCAACAAACTGAGACTCAAGCACATTATTCCTCTCACTCAAAAACAAGTTGTTTTATTTGATTTTAGCATTTTCTTTAGTGAGGGACTTAAGTGTAACACGCAAATGATACAATTCTGTAGACATGTCATTTATTGCATCATTACACTCAGCTTTAGATAAATGTGCAAGGTTTGTAGTAATTACCTGATTGCTTGAGGAACTTGTCTCTGTTTCATCAGACTTGGCCATAAGGGCTAGATTGACATAGCTGATCTCCTCATCTTAATCCAAACCATCAGCTGCCCAGTCATTCTCTTGTGTAATAAAAGCCCTTTCCTTCTGTTTGAGTAGATCAAAGTATTTTTGCTTATAATCCACAGACTCAAATCTCTTCTTACTAGAATCTGACTTTCTACACTCATTTGCAAAATGCCCTGCCAAGCCACATTTGAAACACTTGAATTTTGACTTATCCACCATGTTTCTATTTGGCTTGGCAGCTCCAAAGTTCTTCTTGAACTTGAGCTTGGAAAATCTTCTTGAAAGGAATGCTAGGTGCTCATCAATGTCCTCCATGTCATCTTGACTCAAAGAATCTTCACTTTCTGCAGCTAGCCCTTTACCCTTGCTTTCACAGGCCTTTGAAGTTGATTCCACAGCTTCCATCTTCACTTCCTTCTCATTTTCCAGTTCAGCAACTAATGCAATGGATCCTCCTTTCTTCTTTCCTCTCTCCATTCTTTCATCCTGCTCTATTTCAAGCTCATAGGTCTTCAGAATGCCATACAGTCTCTCCAAAGTAAACTCCTTATAATCTTGTGAGTTTCTCAATGAGACTGTCATTGGTTTCCATTCCTTTGGAAGAGATCTGAGAAATTTCAGATTGGAGTCTTTAGTCTGATAGACTCTTCCATGCAATTTAAGAGCATTTAGTAGCTTTTGGAATCTACTAAAAATGTCAGTGAGTGACTCACTTTCTTCATTGTGAAAATGCTCATATTGCTGAATCAGGAGCTGCATTTTATTTTCTCTTACTTGCTCAGTACCATCACAGATTATCTGTATTGTGTCCCAAACTTCCTTGGCAGTCTTGCAGTTGATGATGTTATCAAACATATCTGCATCAACACCATTGAACAGAATGTTCATGGCCTTTTTATCTTTCCTGACTTGTTCAAGATCAGGATCAGACCATTCATGCCTTGGCTTTGGAACTGATGGTTCATTTCCTGTTGCAGCTCTCATTGGAACATGAGGGCCTCTTTCTATGCAGTCCACATAGGCCTCATCTTGAGAAAGCATATGAAGATGCATCTTTACCTTCCAATGATGGTAATTATCTTTATCCAGAAAAGGAATCTTGACTCCAACATCTTTCTTGTTCATCTTGCTGAATTGTTTTGATCTTTAAACTCTTTGTAGATTAAGAGCTTGCTCTGATACCAATTGTTAGTCCCTTAACAATATAGCAAGAATTACAGAAGGGGGGTTGAATGGAATTCTTTATCTTTTTCTTTTAATAAAAATGTTCAACTCGATTATAGATATATATGTTTTGATTAGCACAATGCGGAATATAAACTTTAATGAATCAAAACAAGAGTAATTAAAAACAAGAGTCTTTAAAAACTTTCTGGTGGATTTAAACAATTCCACCAGAGATATATATTAATATATCGAGAGAACTCTGTGTGCAGAAATGCTCATAACTGCTTTTACAAGATAGAACAACTAAGAACACAGGAAATGCTAAAGATAGTGCTTACAAAGATTTCTCTGTATTTGTTTCTAAGCTCACTTAGTTTTCTTAGTTATCTTTATATTTGCTACTCTCTTGGTTTATATATATTACCAAGATTACAAAGTCAAAAGAACTGAATAAATATAAAATCTAACAGTCTTGATCTTTGCTGCTTTTCGTCCTCTATTACCCAGTTAATAGGCTTCCACAGTGTTTGTATCCAATCTCGACGGCTGTGTGTCAGCTTTCACTGTTCAACTGATGTTTGAATCTTGATATTATCATCCGTCGACTTTTAGATCATCCGTCGATGACTTAATTGATCATCCGTCGATGACTTAATTGATCATCCGTCGACTGCTATTTTGAACATCCGTTGAAAGTCATTTGATCATCCGTCGAAGCTTTGTTAAGCATCCGTTGATAGCTATTTTGGCACTTGACTTCATTTCACTTATACAGAATTACAAGACATTGCTTATGTACAGTTAATCAACTATTCTGCATATCTAGTCAAAGTCAACATGACTTATATGATACTACAGATTCTATACAAAGGTGCATACAACACTGTGCTACAAACTTATCATTATATAAGCTACTCACTCGATGGATAATAAATTACTCATCCGTCGGTACTCAAACTGAGTTATCCGTCGGGACTATAATTCTTATCCGTCGAGTGCTATATTATTTCACTAAGTAAAATCTACTTAGATGTTTTGTTTAGGTAATCATCAAGTGCACAACATATTCACAACAGTTATAGTCCGGTTTGATAAAATATTTTTTAGCGAGATCGATAATATTTATTGTATTGTTTTACCTTGAGGCAGCAAATCTTGGTTTTAGTCTCACACTCGTTATGTCAATATAATCTAGCTAATTATATTTAGTTTTTTGTTTAATTTCATTTTAGCCCGGAATGAATATTATTATGTTTTAGACCGAATTGATAATATGTATAATTTTATTTTAGTCTGAAGACATTATATCTTCCAAATGAATTTACTTTCAATTTATTTTATTTTAGCTCATTTATTTTTTGTTTTAGTCTTTATTATTTTAGTTTAATCCGAGACTGCAAATCCAACTAATTGTACGTCATTTTCTTTATTTTTTATTTAGAATTAGATCAATAGTATAATTTTATTTCATATTATATATTATTTTGTTTAAATCAAAACCATTAGACAAATTACAATTCTTTTGTATTTACATAATTATATTGTGAATATTAATCTATTTATGAGAGTATTTTATTTTAAATATTACTATAATTACGTAGACCAGATTGACTACCAACCGAAGTTTTATTGTTTTGTCTTTAATATAATAATATAGATAATATAGAAGATAGATAGATTGATAGATAGATAATCAACATATATTAATAAGAATTGTCCATAATACTTTTAGAGAAGGATTTGTTTTATTTGGAGAAAATAAAAAAAACATGTTTTACTTAAAAAATGTATAGATTAAAAAGAATTGTCTAAAATATTTGTAGAGAAAAAGTTGTTTTAGTTGGTGAAAATAAAGAAGACAACGTATTTTACTTATAAAGATAATTGGTTAGATATTAATTAAGTAGAGGTAATTGAGTAAAATATTAATTTTTTTTAAGAAAGGGCAATCATGTAATTGAAGAAAGGACCGTAAATTTTCATATTTAACATAATAATATAGATAGATAAATATTTCGACTTTAAAAATCAAATAATTTTTTCAGTTTGTTTATATAATTGAATTGTAAGATATTACTTACTTTAAGTATATTTGTCTTTACATTAATAGTAAAAATTATATAAACAAATATTTTTTATTGTGGACCCGTATAAAATATATATGTGACGGCTACAGGTTAGAGGTGCAGATGGTTTTGGTTTTGACTTTGCGTTGTTTCAAGAACAGACGATTTTCACATTGAATAATGAGATGAGATTGTTGTTGTCGAGGAATATGGACGAAGATTCTAAGTTGTTCTTGTGAAGCAGTTAAGAATTTATTAATTGTTAAAGTCAAGGAGTTTAATAAAGTCTTTAAATGAAACAATAATTAAATAAAATAAATAATTAAGTAGCTGAAAAAGGTAATTTATTAGTTATTAGTGATTATAATATTATTATTCTATTTTATTAAACTCGTCTGTGATATTTAGAGAAGTTATTTTAATTGAGAGAAATAAAAAAGGTAACGTGTTATAGTTGAAAATGATTTTTATTTTTTTTTCTATTATAATTCGATTACTAAGGCTAATAAAACTTTTAAGTCAAATAAGGTAATTCAGTAAATTCAGCGTGTATCAAAAATCAGGTATCGTACCAAAACTTTCAATGTTTCATCTTTTATATAATAGTATTAGATAAAAATACGGTTTATAATCAAAATTCTAAATCAATCAAATGTTACCTCTTATTTTTTTAAAAAAATAGAAAAATAATATTGTTTTAAAAATAATATTTTTGAAATATTGTAATCAATGGAAAAAATATTACAGCTATATTTCAGAAATTACAATTATGTGTAATGTGTTAAAGTTAATTTCGAACATTGATGGAGAGGTTATAATTGTATTATTGAATAAGAATAGTTTATTTAATAATTACTACAAAACAAAAAAAAATAAAGTTGTCATGAAAAGCTTTATTTCTCAACTGAATTAACCAGAAATAATAAAAAATTGAATGAAAAATCTTACTAAACCTTCATCTACCATGGCAGCCCCGAATTGTTTTCTCCGTTTCTAATCATAACTAAAAATTTCAATATAGAAAATTACTATTTACATTTTGTTAACCTTGAGTAGGGTGCCTGATCAACTGGATAATCCAAGAGACATTTCATCAAACTTTCAACTATCCAAAAGCCTGAATTTTTATTTTTTTTTGGGAAAATGAAAATTCATTAAGAAAAATAGAAGACAGCCTAAATGGGGCATGCCTCGGTCAAAAGAAAGCACACAAACACTACATAGATAAAACTCCCACATATTACGGGAGACAACACACTTTTTTTTTGCAGAAATATAAATATTTACATTGATAAAATCAAGAATACAATCCGGAGGGACATAATTTCGTTCGTTCGTTCATTAAAATATATCATCTAACCGAAAAGCAAACAAGTGCTTCCGGAAATTTAGACAATATCGCTTCAATATCCGATCAGATAACCCACAGCTAGGCTTCATTAAAAACCCCTCGAGAGTAAAACCCAGTGGGAAAAAGTTCATGAGGGGAAAAAGAGTACCCACTAAAAAAACTATTATACAATACTAAGTATAAACTAGAATCTAATATTGCGCGGGCAATCTCGCATATCTTCAACATTATCTTGTAATCCGAGAATTTAATTGATAATTGAGCTTTAAATTAGATATGAGGACCCCCCATTACTAGTTTCATCCTCCCAAAAGGATGCTACTATTGAAACAAGCTCCCAACCAGGAGCACAGGCCAAGAGGGGTAAGGACACTAGCTCACCACAAACTTATATTAGAAAGAAAAGATCAAAAACCCTTGGGGATGCACAGGGCACACACAGTGCAAACTGGTGCTAAAGACCCAGTCACTGCACCATCTCAAAGTCAGGTTGATGTGACTCCAATAAATGTGGAGTCACGGCCAAAATCTCTAATAATTGAAGCACCTGAAACACCAAATTCTCCCACACACTCATTGGATGTTGACATGATCAATACATCACTTCCAAATTCTCCATCTTTAACTCTTGTGGAGAAGCCAAAAATCCAAACAAGTGAGCATCATCTTTTAGATGATTTGTTGACTCACTTGCCATTTCATTCTGAGCCTATTGAGACATCTGTGCCAAAATTTTCATCAATCTGCACAGAGTCTACAATAGTCTCTACTCCAAACTCATTTATTTCTTTTATCCCGATGGATATTCATCATTCGTCGAGTAGTGATTATATCCCGACGGATAAGCCTAACAGTAGTCATCCGTCGGATAGCCATACTACTATCCCGATGGATATTCCTCATCCGTCGGGTGTCTCTGCACAACTTCAAATTTCTTCAATTCTCACAAGTGCAGAAGACTTAATGGTAGTGCAATCACTCATAGGACTGAGAGAAGGGAGTGAAATGAGTGAGAGGCTGGGTTGCTCCCAGGCAAAAGGAGAGAATAAGAGTGAACAAATGCAGTTCATTTCTTCAGGACTGGCAAAAGTGAGTGAGAGGAGTCCCACCTTAGATGGTGAAGGTGAGGGTGTGAGGGTGGGGAGCCAAGGGGAGCCCTTGATGCAAAAAGAGAGAGAAATTGAGAGAAATGCAGGTACAGGAATGATAAGGTTGGACATCATTCCTAGCGAGTCAATGAACGCCAATGATGCAGACATAGAGAAACTATCTCAGCATAATCAAGCTGTTATAAGTTCCATCTCTTTGGATGCTGAGGCATTTACTCATCATGTTCCAGCATATCAAATTTTGGCTTGCCAGGGCAATGAAAATGCAGAAAGGATGCTGAACTTGGTGAACACCACCCAGTCCATGCAAAGAGCTAAGGATTTCATCACAGCTATGCCACCTAGAGCTAATGATGATGTTGACTATGGGACTGGGGAATCTGCTGATTTCTTTGGAGATGATAGTGAAAATGAGGAGCTCATGAACTTAGGGGGAGAAGAAGGCACCAATTCTAGATCTGGTCTTCCTTCATGGGCATTCTCCAAGGACTGTGATCTTCAACATTTCAAGGTCACTCTCATTCATCAAATCCAGGAAACACACAATGCCATTCAATACAACAGATGCAGGCACCAAGCAGCTCTTACAGGCACATCTCAATTCTTTGCAATTGCATTAAATCCAAGGTTTTCATCGCACTCAGGATGTCACTTCTATCAAAGGTGAAATTAATCAAATGAAAAAGGACATTTCTGAAAGGTTGGATTCTAAACTTCCAGAAGCTACAATGTTTGATATTAAGAGACAACTCAGGAAAAATTCTGATCTTGCCACAAAGATAGATTCCTTGGATACCAGAATGACTTCAATGGAAACTTCTCTCACAGCTATACATTTACATCAAGCACAACAAATTCAATTACTGCAAAAGCTGGTGGCTGCACAATCTTATTCCTCCAATCTACTTGATGATAACAAAAAAGGGGAGAAATTATTATCTCAAGTCAGTCAAGTAGAGCCATCTAGTGAGGGGGAGAAAGTGATAAATGTACAGATCAACCAAGTAATTGTTCCTGAAATTACTCTGCCAAAGCCACCAGTATTGGACAGCATTGACTTGATCCAAATTGTAGCTGCTAAGCTCGAGTCACAAACAATTCCTAAAATTCTTGATGTTGCAGCTGTGGAGAAGGAACTGGATGAAAAATGGAGACAGATAGATGTAGATATTCAACAAAAGTTTGGGCAAATTCAGAAATCAGATAAGGTTTTCAAACATCACTCTCAAGTCAAGCAGATTTCTGTGAATGACCTTAGCATGAATTATCTGGAAAAAGGCCAAACATCTTGCATCAAATCTCCAAAAGCAAATATCATCATGAGGCCTAAGAGAAATTACTCAAGATTCTCAGACAAAAATTGTTAGATATATTTGATAATGTCATGGCTAATATAATTTATGTTTAGATTTCAGATCTTACTTAATAGGACAAATCAGTACTTAACTGTTGATCAGTACTTATACTGGAAGTCAGGACTTAAGGATATCAGTACTTATATTATCAGGAGATAATTATCAGAAGTTAGATATCAGAACTTAAGTGCTGAAGGATGATTAGAGAAGGACAGTAGCTGATTAAAGGAAAGAAGATCGAGATAAACATAAGAAGAGATATGCATGAAAAAGGAATTCTGTGAAGAATGGAATACTTGGAAGAAAATATATCTGATTGATATATTTTAGGAAGCATAATTATATTCCATATCAATTAGCAATTATCTTGTAACTGTGTAGTATATAAACACAGACATAGGGTTTACACTATAAGTGTTATCATATATTCGAGAAGTTTATTCATTGTAACCCTAGCAGCTCTCGTGATATTTGTTCATCACTGAGAGGTAACAGTTCCATACTGTAACAGAGTTTATTGTTTCAATAAAGTTTGCTTTTCTGTTACTTAATATATTAAAGTTCGATTTGATTGTATTATACACTGTATTCACCCCCTCTACAGTGTGTGTGACCTAACAAGTGGTATCAGAGCCAATCTGTTAACACACATACAGCTAAAGATCCAAACACAATCATGTCTGACACAGAAACTCCAACTAAGCCTACCAAAACTGAAGAACCTCCAAAGCCACAAATTCAAAGTCGGTATGAGACTATTAGGGTTCCCATACTGAGACCATCTGAATATCCCATATGGAAGGTAAGGATGACCATGTTCCTGTAAGCAACAGATCCAGAATACCTTGATAAAATCAAGGAAGGGCCTCACAAACCAACCAAGCTCGCTGTTGCAGTTGCAGGTGAAGCAGCAAAGACCGTACCAAAGGAGAAGAGTGATTATACTGCTGAAGATATAGCATCAATTGCTAAGGATGCCAAGGTACGATACTTACTGCATAGTGCCGTTGATAATGTAATGTCAAACAGGGTAATCAACTGCAAGACTGCTAAGGAGATATGGGATGCTCTGGAAACAAGGTGTCAGGGAACTGACATAATTAAGAAGAACAGAAAGACAATACTCACTCAAGAGTATGAACACTTTGACTCAAAGACTAATGAGTCATTGAATGATTTATATGATAGATTTGTCAAACTTTTGAATGATTTGTCATTGGTTGATAAAGAGTATGATCTTGAAGATTCAAACCTTAAGTTCCTGTTAGCTCTTCCTGAATGCTGGGATTTGAAGGCAACGACAATAAGAGACAACTACAATCTTGATGAAACAACTCTTGACGAAATCTATGGAATGCTCAAGACTCATGAGCTTGAGATGGAACAAAGAAGCAAGAGGAAAGGAGGAAAGTCAAGGACAGTTGCTCTTAAGGCTGAAGAAGAATTCCCCAAAGCAGCTTCCTCAAGGAAAGACAAGGGTAAAGCTCTTGTCATAAAGTCTGAAACTGAGTCATCAAGTTCTGAAAGTGATGATGACTCAAATTCTGAAAGCTTACCTAAGACTGATGCTGATGAGGAGATGATGAAGCTGTGTGCTCTTATGGTGAAAGGAATCACAAAGATTGCATACAGGAAGTTCAGGAAGGGAAAGAAGTTTTCCAGGAAAGGCATAAGTTCTGATAAGAAGAATTTTAGAAGATCTGAAGGCAGAGGAGGAAAGTCTGACAGAGGAGATTACACCAATGTTAAATGCTATAACTGTGGTGAGAAAGGCCACATATCTCCTGATTGTAAGAAGGTAAAGGGTGACAAAGGCAAGGCTCTTGTCACAAAGAAGAAAAGCTGGACAGACACCTCAGACTCTGAAAGTGAGGAAAACTATGCATTGATGGCAAATGCTGATAAAGAAAGTGCTGAGAGCAGTTCTGAAGCTGCTGAAACAAAGGTACCTCAGACTACTTATGCTTTTCATAGTGATGATATTAATGAGTTGAGAAGATATCTTAAAACCATGTTTGTTAGTTATAGAGATCAAACTTTAATATGTGAAAGATTAACTTCTGAAAATCTTACATTTAAGAAAAGAAATGATTTCTTAGAAAAAGAGTTAGTCATGTTCCATCAAACTCAGAAGGATAGAGGTGATGCTTTTTATGTTAGGGATGAAGTGCTCAAAATGAATGAATCTCTAAAAACTGAGTTAGAAAAGGAAAGAGAGATTATCAGGACTTGGACTAACTCTGGCAAAACAACTCAAAATTTGCTAAGTACTGGAAACTGGAAAGAGGGCTTAGGTTATGGAGAAGATAAGAATGATAAAGGAACTGAAGAAATTAAGCCTGTTGATAAGCAAAAGCCAAAGTTAAAACCTGTTAAGTTTGTAACTGTAAAGTCTGAAAATGAGAAATCAGAAGTTATAAAGTAATTAACTTCTGACAAACTAAAACAGGAAAAGACAGCTGAAGTGAACATAGGCTTAATGACAAAGAAGCAGCTTAAGCATAAGCTGAAAGATGTTAAGAATGCAAACAAGGTAAAATCACCTAGGAAAAATAGGAATGGAAAAGAAGGTGTGAATAAAAGCAATAATTATAAACCTGTTCCTGATGCTCCTAGGAAAACATGTCATAACTGTGGAAGTTCTAACCATCCGGCTTCTTTTTGCAGGAATAATAAGAATATTAACTCTTTACCTCCAAAATCAGGAGTAAAGAGTCAGTCTGTTAGATACAAACCACAAAATCCTTATTTTCATTGTGGTAGTTTATGGCATTCCATTTATACTTGTGAGGAATATCATAGTTTGTACTATGATTATTATCAAATAAAACCTTTTTTGAAGAAAGTTTTCATTGTTCCTTCTAGTGTAAATCCTGATTCAAAGTCTGATAGTGTAAGTTCTGATAAGAAAAATGTTAACATAAACTCTGATGCTAAATCCGCTGCAAATGTTAACAAACTTAATAAGGCCAAAGGATCCAAGCAAGTCTGGGTCCTTAAAACTAATAATTAGTGGTCTTTGTGATTGCAGGGCAATAGGAAAAATATTCTAGTTTTGGACAGTGGATGTTCAGGACATATGACTGGAAATAAGGCCCTGCTATCAGACTTTGTGGAGAAAGCTGGCCCAAGTGTTTCTTATGGAGATGGCAACATTGGAAAAACTTTGGGATATGGCAATATCAATCTTGGAAATGTCATAATTAAAGAAGTAGCTCTGGTCTCAGGACTTAAACACAATCTACTTAGTATAAGTCAAATCTGTGACAGAGGTTATCATGTTGATTTCTTTGAAGAACACTGTAAAATTGTGAGTAAATCTAAAGGCAAAGTTGTTCTGAAAGGATACAGGCGTGGTAACATTTATGAAGCTAAGCTTTCAACAAGTACTGATGGTTCTGCAATCTGTCTGATAAGTAGAGCATCAATTGAAGAAAGCTGGAATTGGCATAAGAAACTCTCTCATTTAAATTTCAATAATATAAATGAACTGGTCAAGAAAAATCTTGTGAGAGGACTGCCAAAGTCAGTATTTGCTCCTGATGGTCTTTGTGATTCCTGTCAGAAGGCCAAACAAAGAAAATCTTCATTCAAGAGCAAGACTGAATCATCAATTCTTGAGCCTTATCATCTACTACATGTTGATCTATTTGGTCCAGTAAATGTCATGTCTATTGCAAAGAAGAAGTATGTGTTGGTCATAGTGGATGAGTTCACCAGATATACATGGGTGTATTTCTTGCACACAAAAGTGAAACTGCATCTATCTTGATTGATCATGTCAAACATCTGGATAAATTGGTCAAAGATTCTGTGAAAATTTTAAGGAGTGATAATGGCACTGAGTTCAAGAATTTGATAATGGAAGAGTTCTGCAAAAACCATGGAATAAAGCAAGAATTTTATGCTCCTGGAACTCCACAGCAAAATGGAGTTGTTGAAAGGAAGAATAGAACTCATATTGAAGCTGCACGTACAATGTTTGAAGAAGCAAAGCTTCCAACCTATTTCTGGGCTGAAGCTGTGCAGACTGCTTGTTTTACTCAAAATGCAACACTCATTAACAAGCATGGAAAAACACCATATGAGATGGTGAAGAAAAAGAAGCCAAATCTGAAATACTTTCATGTATTTGGATGCAAGTGTTTGTCTCAGACTCAT
>NW_027417636.1:0-54530 GCF_009905375.1 Apium graveolens | reverse complement strand
TTTGTGTTCCACCAGAGATGGTATTTCAGAAAATCTGTGATTCAAGAAGTTGATCACAGCTGCATCCTAGTACAAACTAGATAATTTTTCTCAAGATTTTTCTAAACAGCTCTGGAAAAATTCTTATCTAATTACTAGCTGCTACTTGGTTTATATAACACCAAGTTTACAAGTGAAGACAAATATAAAAAGTACAATAATAAAATAAGTTCTCCACTTGTTTCTTCTCCATTTTTACTCCAGTGCATTGTTGACTATTGCCTCTTTATACTAGAGTAGAACGGCTGCTTTTTCTGATGTTCCTGAAATAGGCTACCACATCTCAGTTGTCTCTGTCAACCCATGTGCCTCTGTTTGTAGGTACAACTACCACTTGTCAACTGCTATTTAACAGAATATCCGTTGAAGCCTTCATCCGTTGATGGCTTTATCCGTGATGTGTTAGCAGTTGAAGCTCTATCCGTTGATGCACTCATCCGTTGAAGGATGTTATCCGTTGAAGCTTTAGAGACATCCGTTGAAGCTTTGTTTCTCATCCGTTGAAGGTCTTTAAGTTATCCGTTGACACCATTTCATTTATACAAAATTACAAGGCATGAAATATTTACAATTGGCCTTCCTATCTGCATATCCTTTAGTAGTCAACATGACTTATAATTTTCCTCAACATTTAAGAATTATATCTCAAATTCAGAGACTGAAATGTGCTACAACACTAGACTTATTTCTAAGTAAAGCTACACCATCAACGGATAGCCAAAGTGGTCTTATCCGTTGAGGCTACAAACACTAGATTTCTACTTAAGTGTTTTGTTAAACATATCATCAAACTAATGCACATATATTCCTAACAATCTCCCCCTATTTATGTCTATAAGAATTGTAGACATAAATTCAAGGTTAACTTGATGATAACAAAACACTTAACAAATATATGAACTGAAACTAAGTAGAAATTTAAAAGTGCTGCAAAAGTGTATGTACTAGAAGGTAATTGAAGATTTACAGTGTTTCCAAGGGTGCTCCTCTAGCCTGAGCAAATCATCTTTTTCTTCTTTGATCCCTGGTTTTCTTTCCTAGCCCTTTGTCATTTTCCTCAATTTGGAGTTGGAGTTGTCTGAAGAATTCAGCTTCATCTTCATCACTGATATCCAACTTAGATTGCATTTCTTTGAGAGTTTCATTGCTGGCAATCTTGAGTTGGTCTTCAAGTCTGAAAAATCTTCTGACTCCTTTATCATCTCTGAATTCCATCAACCAATGAGGTGATTTGTGAATTGTAGTTCCCCTTTCTTGAATGAGTAAGGTTCTGGGCAAAGCATTGGGCTCCCTCCAAGTTTTCCTTATGTTGGCAATCTTGTTGAGAATTTCAGTCTTGGCAGTCCTGGTAAAGCCAGAATCCTTTTGTATGGCTGAAAAGACTCTGATCAAGGTAGAGTAGCCTTCATTCAGAATCCTGTAGAGAGGCCATGTTCTTTCCCCAGCTCCTTTGTATCTGAACACCAATCTCTCTGGTAGCTGTCTGTAAGCAGCAATTCCCCTTACATCCTCCAGCTCATCCAGATAGAGTTCAATATATGAAATTTCTTTTATGTCACAGATGTGAACATAATCATCTTTAGAAATGGGTGGCTTAGGGTTAGGTTTATGTTTTTGAGTGAATTTCTTAGAGTTTAGCGGAGGTGTAGATTTGGATTTTCTTTTCTGTTTCTTTGGTAGTGGAAGAGTGGTTAAAAAGGTAGGCAAATTGATGGTGTCCCAATCAATAGGTTCCTCTTTTGGGATGATTGGTTCACCATGGATGTTTATAGTGGGATCAGCAACAAAGGGTTCAGGTATGGAAGGTAGAGATTTGGTTCCTTCAGTGTTGCCTTCACTCCTTCTATGTGCCTTGGCCTTTCTTCTGTTTCCCTTCTGCCATTCCTCTTTTTCCTCCATACTTTCACCAAATATACTCCCAAAAACCTCATCTAAGTTTGCCATCTTGTCTTCACCCCTGACTTCAATTCCTTTCTCATTTTCAACTAGACTTGACTTTAGTTTTTGTTCAAGCTTTGCTTGTGCTCCAAACAGCTATTTTCACAGATATTGATTTATCTTGTGTTGAACCAAACAGCTGTTGCATCCTTTCATCAATTCTCCTCCTTTGCTCTTTCACTTGAATTTCAGCTGCTGCTAGCTGGATTAAATCAATTCCATCAGGCTTTCCTTTGATTTGAATGATTGGAGAAGTAGTGATGGCAGGAACTAGCACTTTGGATATTTGGATTTTTGTAGATGGCTCTCCTTCCCCTTTCCTTTTACTCTCCCCCTTTTTGTTATCATCAAGGAGAGGGGTCAAGCCCTGTGCTTTTGCCAGCTGCATAAGTAGATTTGTTTGAGATTGTTGGTTGTGAAGAATGGTGGCCACAGAATCTTCAATAACTTGAACTCTGTCTTCCAATTTGGCCAGCCTCTTTTCAGTATGTGATTCCTTTTTCAATCTCAACAAAATGTCCTGCATTGTACCAAAGGGCATGACTGAATCCAATTTTTCAGAATTGTAGGATTTCAAGTCAGCAATATCCTTTCTGAGTTCATCCACACTCAGATTCTGTCTTACTTGCTGCAACTTCATGAGATGCAGTGAGTCCAAGTAAGCTGTAAGGATAGCCTTTGTACCAGCATGAGAAGTTTTCTGAATGGCCTGTTTGATAGTACTGATTTGTTTGACTAAGGAGACATTGAATTGCCCTGTTGTAGACTCCTTTGTGAAGGCCCATTCAGGTAGATTTGGAATAGAACTAGGGCCTTCATCTCCCCTAAGTTCATGTTTCCATCAGAAGAAACAAAGTCATCATCATCAGAATTTACTCCAAATTCTTCAAATGACTCACCAGCTGTTGAAGGCATCTTGTTAATAGCAGTTTTGTCCCTTTGAAGAGATGCTGTTGTATGTACTAGATGTAGTGTCTTTTCTGCCTCCACATTGCCATGTGCAGCCAATACTTGATAGGCTGAAACAGGATGAGTAAAAGTGTCAGCATCCAAGGAAATGTTATCAATTACAGCTTTGTAATGTTGCTAAAATTGTCTTTCCTTTTCAGCATCATTCACAATCATTGACTCACTAGCAATGGCTGGATCCATCCTTATATCTGCTGTACCTGCCTTTCTCTCATTTTCTCTATGTTCTTGCATCAGGGGCTCCCCCTGGCTCACACAACTAACTCCCTCACCTTCACCTACTAAGGTGGTACTCCTCTCACTTACTTTTGCCATGCTGGAAGAAATAGCATGCATATTTGAACTCTCAATCTCTCCTTTTGCCTGGGAGCAACCCAGCCTCTCACTCAAATTGTCATTCCCTTCCCTCAGTCCTAGAAGTGATTGTACAATAATCAAGTCTTCTACACTTGGAATTGTTTCAGTTGTGTGTGTAGAGACTATCAACGGATGAGGAATAGCCGTTGAAGGTGAAACTGATGGTATCAACGGATAACTGCTGTTAAGCTTATCCGTTGAAGAACAACCACTTGTCAACGGATGAGTGATGTCCGTTGAAGAAGGAAAAGTGATATAACTGTTGAATCTGTGTAGATTGATATGAGTTTTGGTGACACAAATCCTTCAATTACATCTGAAAGAATTTGCGGGTGATCCAACAAATCATCTAAAAGATGATGATCACCTGTATTTGAGTGGGGCTCCTCCCTGAGTTGTAAAGAGGGAGAATCAGGAATTGATGGGAATAACATATCCACATCTAGAGATGGTGAAGAAGTGTGTGGTAATTGATGTGTGTTAATTGTGAGAGAATGGGGCTGTGACTCCACATTTGTTGGAGCCACATCAAACTGAGTTTGAGAAGGCATAGATACAGATGGATGTATCTGTGCAGTGTGTGCACCCTGTGTAGAAGATTGGGTTCTAGCTCTCTTTCTTCTAATAAAGGCTTTTGTTGGTGAGTGTTTGGCTTTAGTGTCCCTCCCTCGTTTGTGTGTTCCTAGTTGGGAACTATTTTCAATAGTTACATCCTTTTGGGAGGATGCAGCTAGGGATATGCTAGTAACCTTTTCAACCACCACAGCTTTTTGAGAAACTGTGGCTTGGCTAGCTTGGGAAGCACTTTTCTCTCCTTCCTTATCCTGGGGGTTTCTTTGATGTTCACCCCTCCCCTCACCACTCACACCCTGTTCACTCCCCTCAGGGTTAATGGTAGGTGTTACAACTGTTGTCTTTTGAGAAACAACAGAGGTGGTTTTCTTTGTCTTTGATTTTGAAAGTTTAGTTTTGGTGACCTTGGTAGGAATCTGTTGGGGCATTGTCACAGATTCCATGGCCACACTAGAAGATAAAGAAATAGAGGGGTTGGAAGAAGTAGGAGTTGTAGAAGCAATTAACTCACCTACCTGAGGTGCATTCATGATTGGTAAATATACCAATGGCACACTGCTGTTGAGATCCATTCTCAATAAATCTGCAAGAACTCTTTTCTCTTGTGCCCAGCACTTGAGTTTATTATTCTCATTCGTAATGACCAAACCTTCAGCAACATGGTTAGCCAATAACATAAAGAATCTAGCATAATAGATGTTATTAGGTCTATTAGCTTTGTTACCTAATCTAGTACCCAATTCTAGCATAACATAGTTGCTAAAATTAAAATACCTATCAGAAACAAGCATATAGAGCATATTAACAAGAGATGAAGTTATGGCATCAAAATTGCTAATTTTCCCAGAGAAAACCTTGATAAAGGCATCCCCAAGAAAACTCCATTCTTTCCTAAGGCCTTTTCTTTTAATACTCCCTAAACTAGCAGAGTTAAGAGAATAACCTATGGAATCTAACATGCTGGATACATCATTATCAGTGTGTGGTGTCATGGCATTGTTCTCAGGTAATTTAAAACATGCTAGTAAGTCATCACAGTTAACACAGTGATTTTTACCTTTGAGAGTGAAGGAGATAGTCATATCTATGGAGTTGAACTCAGCAGTTGTCCAAATCTCCTCAACTACTTCACAGTAAATCGTTGGGGCTTCCATCATTGCATAGCTAAGTTTACAGTTTTTGATGAAGTCCATCATTTTGTGATAATCTGAGTGGGCTTCATTCTTTTCTACCAAAGCTATAAATTGTTCTTCTCATAGATGAACCCAGATTGAGACATAATCTTTACTACTGGTGCCATTGTTGTGAGTAGAAATTGCAGAGAATAACTTGAAGGTTTTGCAGAGAGAAAATGGTAAAAGCTTTGAAATTTCAAGAAAGCGTAAAGTAAAAATGAAAAATCAGAAGGGCTCATATACTTTCTCAAATTAAAAAAAATAAATAAGAGATTAAACAATAAATATGTGTAAGTGAATTTCAGCCGTTTAAGAATAAACTGTAAGTATTCTAAAAACTACCTTTAAAACAAATACATACAGCTGTATGTATGAGTATCAACGGTTAAGACAATAGAATCAACGGCTGTGAAACACTTGAATCGATTGATGTGATATTTCAACGGATAAGGTAAACTGTCATCCGTTGAAGAGCACTTCAGTTTTATCCGTTGACGGATAAAAATTCCAGAAATGTATATGACTTTCAACGGATAATGAACATCCGTTGATAGAACAATTTTGACTTTCAACGGATAGGGAATATCCGTTGATGGAATAATCTATATTAAAAATCAAATTTGTTCTTGCAGCTAATACATTTCAGGCTTCAATTCAAATTGCAATAAGGACATGAATTTTAAGAGTAATTAAGCATACCTAGCTCACTTACCAATCTTGTGAATGTTGATTCATCAAGTGGCTTGGTAAATATGTCTGCAATTTGTTGTTCACTTGGAACAAAATGAAGTTCCACTGTACCTTTCATCACATGTTCCCTAATGAAGTGGTACTTGATATCAATGTGCTTGGTCCTTGAGTGCTGCACAGGATTCTCTGTTATGGCTATGGCACTTGTGTTGTCACAAAAAATAGGAATTCTATCAACATGTAGTCCATAATCAAGGAGTTGATTCCTCATCCATAACACTTGAGAGCAGCAACTTCCAGCAGCAATGTATTCAGCCTCAGCTGTAGAAGTAGAGACTGAATTTTGCTTTTTGCTAAACCATGATACAAGCTTGTTTCCCAGGAATTGGCAGGAGCCTGTTGTACTTTTCCTGTCTATTTTGCAACCTGCATAGTCTGCATCTGAGTAGCCAATTAGATCAAAACCAGACTCTCTAGGGTACCAAATTCCTAGATTTGGAGTACCCTTGAGATATCTGAAAATTCTTTTAATAGCTACTAAGTGAGATTCTTTAGGGTCAGCTTGAAATCTAGCACATAGACATGTAGAAAATATTATATCTGGTCTACTGGCGGTTAAATATAAAAGTGAACCAACCATGCCTCTATAACTTGTAATGTCCACAGACCTTTCAGTCTTATTTAATTCAAGTTTGGTGGCAGTGGCCATGGGAGTTTTTGCAGATGAACATTCTATTAAGTCAAACTTCTTTAAAAGATCATAAATATATTTAGTTTGACTAATGAAAATTCCATCACTAACTTGTTTAACTTGTAAACCAAGAAAATAGGTTAGTTCTCCCATCAGGCTCATTTCATAATTACTTTGCATTAGCTTAGCAAACTTTTTACAAAGCTTATCATCTGTAGATCCAAATATTATGTCATCTACATAAATTTGAACAAGTATACTAGAGCCATTAACATTCCTAAAGAAGAGAGTTTTATCAACAGTACCTCTAGTGAAGTGATTCTCCAAAAGGAATTTTGATAAGGTTTCATACCAGGGCTCTAGGTGCTTGCTTCAGTCCATAGAGTGCTTTCAACAGATAATACACATAGTCTGGAAAATTTGGATCTTCAAACCCTGGAGGTTGACTTACATAAACTTCTTCCTCCAATTTCCCATTTAGAAATGCACTCTTGACATCCATTTGATAGACTTTGAAATTGGCATGGGCTGCATAGGCTAGAAAAATTCTGATGGCTTCAAGTCTTGCAACAGGAGCATATGTCTCATCAAAATCTATTCCCTCTTGTTGAGAATAGCCTTTAGCAACCAATATGGCTTTATTCCTTATGACAATGCCATTTTCATCCATCTTGTTTCTGAATACCCATTTTGTGTCAATAGGACTCTTGTTCTTTGGTTTGGGTACCAGCTTCCAAACTTTGTTTCTCTCAAATTGGTTCAGCTCTTCCTGCATAGCTAATATCCAATCTGGATCCAATAAAGCTTCTTCCACTTTCTTAGGTTCCTCCTGAGATAGAAAACTACTATACAGACATTCATCTTGAGTAGCTTTTCTTGTTTGCACTTTAGATGATGCATCACCAATGATCAGTTCAAAGGGATGATTCTTGGTCCATTTCCTTTGAGGTGGAAGATATACTCTAGATGAGGTGGCCTCAGTATTGTCATGATGTGAGACAGAGTGTTGATTAGTTGAAACTCCCCCTGAGTTGTCGGTCCTTTGCAGGGAACTTGGAGTTTTATCAACTGATGATGTAAATCGATTATCCGTTGATGAACTATGATCAACGGATGCTTCATTTTGTACTTCAACGGATGATGCACTATGTCTTTCAACGGATACTGCATTGCCTCTATCAACGGATGCAGAATTTTGTGCATTATCCAAGGGCATGTTTTGAATCCCTTTTGAAGTGTCATCTCCATCAGTCTCCTCTTCACTATTATCACAATATATCTCAATGTTGTCAAATTTGAGTCTCTCATGATGTCCCTCATCTGTTAGTCCATCAATTTTTTTATCATCAAACACAACATGCACAGATTCCATAACAATGTTGGTTCTTAGATTGTAGACCCTATAAGATTTTCCAGCTGAGTAACCAACAAATATCCCTTCATCAGCCTTTGCATCAAACTTCCCTTTATGGTCAGATTGATTTCTCAGTATAAAGCATTTACATCCAAAGACATGAAGAAAGTTTAGAGTTGGTTTTCTTCTCTTGAACAACTGATAAGGAGTCATGCCTTTAGCTTGATTGATCAAAGAAATATTCTGAGTGTAGCAGGCACAATTAACAGCTTCAGCCCAGAAATATGTTGGTAACTTTGATTCTTCAAGCATTGTTCTAGCAGCCTCAATTAAAGATCTGTTCTTTCTTTCAACTACCCCATTTTGCTTGAGGTGTTCTTGGAGCTGAGAACTCATGCATGATTCCATTTTCTTCACAGAACAACCTCATTGTCAAATTCTTGAACTCAGTTCCATTGTCACTCCTGATATTCCTAACCTTCAAGTCAGGATGATTGTTGACTTGCCTGATGTGATTGATAATGATTTCACTTGCTTCATCCTTTGATCCAAGAAAATAGACCCATGAAAACTTTGAGAAATCATCTACAATCACTAAGCAATATCTTTTTCTTGCAATTGACAATACATTGACTGGTCCAAACAAATCCATATGTAGCAGCTGTAATGGTTCATCAATTGTTGTTTCAAGCTTCTTTTTGAATGATGCTTTCCTTTGTTTGCCTTTCTGACAAGCATCACACAAACCATCCCTTGAGAATTCAACAAGAGGAATTCCTCTAACTAAGTCCTTTTTGACTAGATCATTCATTGTCTTGAAATTCAAATGGGATAGCTTCTTGTGCCATAGCCAACTTTCAACTGGACTTGCTTTGCTGAAGAGACAAGTAATAGATTCTGCATCAGTAGAGTTGAAGTCAGCTAAGTACACATTTCCTTTTCTAACTCCAGTTAGAACCACTTTGTTATCTTTCTTACTGGTGACAACACAGGCTTCAGAATTGAAGGAAATTGTATTCCCTCTATCACATAGTTGACTGATGCTCAGTAAGTTGTGCTTGAGACCATCAACTAATGCAACTTCATCAATGATAACATTCCTTGTTGAAATCAAGCCATATCCCATAGTAAACCCTTTGCTGTCATCTCCAATGGTTATGCTAGGGCCAGCTCTCTCCTTAAACTCTGTGAGCAGGGAGAAATCTCCTGTCATGTGTCTTGAACAACCACTGTCCAAGTACCATAGATTTCTTCTGTTTCCCTGCACACCATAAAATCAATCAAGTTGATTTTGGTACCCAAGTTTCCTTGGGTCCATTCATGTTAGCCTTTCTCCTAGACTTCATTCCTCCTGCATCTTTAGACTTAGGTAACTTTGAGTCAACCTTGATCTTAGATGTAGTTGGTTGAGGTGTAGGGTTAGTCACAGAATCATTTAGCACATTTGGAATTTGATAAGGCATGGATTGTGCAAACATGTTATTCCACATAGACATATTGTATGGCATTTGAGGCATACTAAATGCAGCAAGATAAGGATTGTTAAAATAAGGCATGTTTGCAAAATGTGCATAAGGATTCTGTTGAGACATAACAGGTATAGCATGCAGAGGTGATGCAGACATATTAGGCATGGAAGAGGGTACAGGTATGGGAGTTTTCTTAATAGATTTGCAATTAGCAGATAGATGATTAACACTATTACAATGCACACAGCTTTTTCTAGGAGCATACTTATCAGGTGTGTAATTGTTATGTTTGTTAACCCCTACCTTGCCATTTCTATTAGATTTCCTTTTAGTTTCCTTTTTATCCTCAACCACTTTGAACCTATTCTTTAACTGTTCTAAGGTCATGTGTCCTATATTCACCTTACTGAAATCTTTGGATGTGCTTGCTTCTTCTTTGACAAAGTTCTTGGAAGTTGAACTAAACTTTTTGTTGAGTTTCTTTAGTTTTTCACTGTTAGAAACATCTGCCTGTTTTAATTGAGGAACCTTCAACGGATGCTCCTTTTCTTCCTTCAACGGATAATTTTCATCATTCCGTTGATTCCACATCCGTTGACAGCCCATCAATTAATTCCATTTTCTTTTTGTTTTTATCCCAGACAGTCTCACAAAATGATTCAATTCCTTGGACCTTGACAATTTGAGCACTAACATCCCTAGATGTCTTCCAGGCTTTAATCACCTCTTGCTCTCTCTCTAATTGATTAGAAAGTATTTCTACTTTCTTAACAGATTCAGCTAGTTCATTTTCAACAGATATACAATGTAGCTTAGTTTTCTCTAGGTCAATCAACTTATCTTCTAACACAAGCATTTCTATTACTTAAAAACAGATTGTTCTCTTTAATCCTACTATTTTCTTTAGCAAGAGATTTAAGAGACACACGCAAGTGATATAATTCAGTAGACATGTCATTAAAAGCATCATTGCACTCTTCTTTAGTAAGCTGTGTTAAATCAGTAGTGATTACCTGGTTGCTTGATGAACTAACTTCATTTTCCTCAGAATCAGCCATGAGAGCCAAGTTGACATATTCCACATCTTCATCCTCTTCTTCTCCATCAGCTGCCCAGTCTTTTTCTTGAGTAATGAAAGCCTTCTCCTTTTGCTTGAGCAGATCAAAATATTTCTTTTTGTAATCTACTTGGTCAAATTTCTTCTTTTCAGTAGTTGGCTTTCTGCACTCACTTGCAAAGTGTCCACTTATACCACAATTGAAACACTTGAACTTGGATTTGTCCACCATGTTCTTATGAGGTTTAGTGGCTCTAGTGTTTTTCTTAAATTTCATCTTTGCAAATCTTCTGGACAGAAATGCAAGATGCTCATCAATACCATCAGAGTCATCTTGGCTGGAGTTGTCTTCATTCTCAGCAACTTGCTCCTTCCCCTTGCTTGATTCTGATTTGCTTGTGCCATCTTTGGAGTTTAATGTTGATCTCACAGTTTCTTGTCTGCATTCTTTCTCATTTTCAGCTACCAAGGCAACTGAACCTCCTTTCTTTCTTCCCTTCTCCAATACCTCATCCTGTTCCAGCTCTAGTTCATAAGTCTTCAAGATTCCATATAATCTTTCAAGAGTGAAGTCCTTATAATCTTGAGAGTTTCTCAAGGAGACAGTCATGGGTTTCCATTCCTTTGGCAAGGATCTTAAAAATTTAAGATTTGAATCCTTCACCTGGTACACTCTACCATACAGCTTCAGTCCATTCAACAGCTTTTGGAATCTATTGAATGTGTCATTTAAAGATTCATTTTCTTCAAAATGAAAATACTCATACTGTTGAATGAGAAGCTGCATTTTGTTTTCTTTTACTTGTTCTGTACCTTCACACAGTAGCTGAACTGTGTCCCAAACCTCTTTGGCAGTTGTGCAATTTATCACATTATCAAACATATCTCTGTCAAGACCATTAAACAAAATGTTCATAGCCTTCTTATCCTTGTGGACTTCTTCTGTGTCTTCCATTGTCCATTCTGCTCTAGGTTTTGGAATGGATTGACCAACAACAATTGTGGCTGTAGCAACTGTGGCTACTTTGTGGGGAATGTGAGGACCATTCTCAATGCAGTTTACATAACCTTCATCTTGGGAGAGTAGATGAAGGTGCATTTTCACCTTCCAATGGTGATAACTGTCTTTGTCAAGAACTGGGATTTTTACTCCAATATCCTTCTTACTCATCTTTGTTAGTTTCCAAGAACTTTAAACTCTTTGTGTGTCAAGAGCCTGCTCTGATACCAATTGTTATTCCTAGTGAACTAACAATGAGATTTACAGAAGGGGGGTTGAATGTAAATCTCAAAACTTTTTCAAGTTTTGAGCAGTTTCAAAGGCTGTGTGTTTAAGATAAACAAGTGTGTGAATTGCTTTAAGCTAATACAGACAGATATATATTCAAGCACAAAAGTACAGAACACAACAGACCTTAAAAACTTTTCTGGTGGATTTGTTGTTCCACCAGAGATGGTATTTCAGAAAATCTGTGATTCAAGAAGTTGATCACAGCTGCATCCTAGTACAAACTAGATAATTTTTCTCAAGATTTTTCTAAACAGCTCTGGAAAAATTCTTATCTAATTACTAGCTGCTACTTGGTTTATATAACACCAAGTTTACAAGTGAAGACAAATATAAAAAGTACAATAATAAAATAAGTTCTCCACTTGTTTCTTCTCCATTTTTACTCCAGTGCATTGTTGACTATTGCCTCTTTATACTAGAGTAGAACGGCTGCTTTTTCTGATGTTCCTGAAATAGGCTACCACATCTCAGTTGTCTCTGTCAACCCATGTGCCTCTGTTTGTAGGTACAACTACCACTTGTCAACTGCTATTTAACAGAATATCCGTTGAAGCCTTCATCCGTTGATGGCTTTATCCGTTGATGTGTTAGCAGTTGAAGCTCTATCCGTTGATGCACTCATCCGTTGAAGGATGTTATCCGTTGAAGCTTTAGAGACATCCGTTGAAGCTTTGTTTCTCATCCGTTGAAGGTCTTTAAGTTATCCGTTGACACCATTTCATTTATACAAAATTACAAGGCATGAAATATTTACAATTGGCCTTCCTATCTGCATATCCTTTAGTAGTCAACATGACTTATAATTTTCCTCAACATTTAAGAATTATATCTCAAATTCAGAGACTGAAATGTGCTACAACACTAGACTTATTTCTAAGTAAAGCTACACCATCAACGGATAGCCAAAGTGGTCTTATCCGTTGAGGCTACAAACACTAGATTTCTACTTAAGTGTTTTGTTAAACATATCATCAAACTAATGCACATATATTCCTAACAATAAGGTTTTCAAACATCACTCTCAAGTTAAGCAGATTTCTATGAATGACCTTAGCATGAATTATCTGGAAAAAGGCCAAACATCTTGCATCAAATCTCCAAAAGCAAATATCATCATGAGGCCTAAGAGAAATTACTCAAGATTCTCAGACAAAAATTGTTAGATATATTTGATAATGTCATGGCTAATATAATTTATGTTTAGATTTCAGATCTTACTTAATAGGACAAATCAGTACTTAACTGTTGATCAGTACTTATACTGGAAGTCAGGACTTAAGGATATCAGTACTTATATTATTAGGAGATAATTATCAGAAGTTAGATATCAGAACTTAAGTGCTGAAGGATGATTAGAGAAGGACAGTAGCTGATTAAAGGAAAGAAGATCGAGATAAACATAAGAAGAGATATGCATGAAAAAGGAATTCTGTGAAGAATGAAATACTTGGAAGAAAAGATATCTGATTGATATATTTTAGGAAGCAGAATTATATTCCATATCAATTAGCAATTATCTTGTAACTGTGTAGTATATAAACACAGACATAGGGATTACACTATAAGTGTTATCATATATTCGAGAAGTTTATTCATTGTAACCCTAGCAGCTCTCGTGATATTTGTTCATCACTGAGAGGTAACAGTTCCATACTGTAACATAGTTTATTGTTTCAATAAAGTTTGTTTTTCTGTTACTTAATATATTAAAGTTCGATTTGATTGTATTATACACTGTATTCACCCCCTCTACAGTGTGTGTGACCTAACAAGTGGTATCAGAGCCAATCTGTTAACACACATACAACTAAAGTTCCAAACACAATCATGTCCGACACAGAAACTCCAACTAAGCCTACCAAAACTGAAGAACCTCCAAATCCACAAATTCAAAGTCGGTATGAGACTATCAGGGTTCCCATACTGAGACCATCTGAATATCCCATATGGAAGGTAAGGATGACCATGTTCCTGTAAGCAACAGATCCAGAATACCTTGATAGAATCAAGGAAGGGCCTCACAAACCAACCAAGCTCGCTGTTGCAGTTGCAGGTGAAGCAGCAAAGACCGTACCAAAGAAGAAGAGTGATTATACTGCTGAAGATATAGCATCAATTGCTAAGGATGCCAAGGTACGATACTTACTGCATAGTGTCGTTGATAATGTAATGTCAAACAAAGTAATCAACTGCAAGACTGCTAAGGAGATATGGGATGCTCTGTAAATAAGGTGTCAGGGAACTGACACAATTAAGAAGAACAGAAAGACAATACTCACTCAAGAGTATGAACACTTTGACTCAAAGACTAATGAGTCATTGAATGATTTATACTGATAGATTTGTCAAACTTTTGAATGATTTGTCATTGGTTGATAAAGAGTATGATCTTGAAGATTCAAACCTTAAGTTCCGGTTAGCTCTTCCTGAATGCTGGGATTTGAAGGCAACGACAATAAGAGACAACTACAATCTTGATGAAACAACTCTTGACGAAATCTATGGAATGCTCAAGACTCATGAGCTTGAGATGGAACAAAGAAGCAAGAGGAAAGGAGGAAAGTCAAGGACTGTTGCTCTTAAAGCTGAAGAAGAATTCCCCAAAGCAACTTCCTCAAGGAAAGACAAGGGTAAAACTCTTGTCATAAAGTCTGAAACTGAGTCATCAAGTTCTGAAAGTGATGATGACTCAAATTCTGAAAGCTTGCCTGAGACTGATGCTGATGAGGAGATGATGAAGCTGTGTGCTCTTATGGTGAAAGGAATCACAAAGATTTCATACAGGAAGTTCAGGAAGGGAAAGAAGTTTTCCAGGAAAGGCATAAGTTCTGATAAGAAGAATTTCAGAAGATCTGAAGGCAGAGGAGGAAAGTCTGACAGAGGAGATTACACCAATGTTAAATGCTATAACTGTGGTGAGAAAGGCCACATATCTCCTGATTGCAAGAAGGTAAAGGGTGACAAAGGCAAGGCTCTTGTCACAAAGCAGAAAAGCTGGACAGACACCTCAGACTCTGAAAGTGAGGAAAACTATGCATTGATGGCAAATGCTGATAAAGAAAGTGCTGAGAGCAGTTCTGAAGCTGCTGAAACAAAGGTACCTCAGACTACTTATGCTTTTCATACTGATGATATTAATGAGTTGAGAAGATATCTTAAAACCATGTTTGTTAGTTATAGAGATCAAACTTTAACATGTGAAAGATTAACTTCTGAAAATCTTGCATTTAAGAAAAGAAATGATTTCTTAGAAAAAGAGTTAGTCATGTTCCATCAAACTCAGAAGGATAAAGATGATGCTTTTTATGTTAGGGATGAAGTGCTAAAAATGAATGAATCTCTAAAAACTGAGTTAGAAAAGGAAAGAGAGATTATCAGGACTTGGACTAACTCTGGCAAAACAACTCAAAATTTGCTAAGTAGTGGAAACTGGAAAGAGGCCTTAGGTTATGGAGAAGATAAGAATGATAAAGGAACTGAAGAAATTAAGCCTGTTGATAAGCAAAAGCCAAAGTTAAAACCTGTTAAGTTTGTAACTGTAAAGTCTGAAAATGAGAAATCAGAAGTTACAAAGGAATTAACTTCTGACAAACTAAAACAGGAAAAGACAGCTGAAGTGAACATAGGCTTAATGACAAAGAAGCAGCTTAAGCATAAGCTGAAAGATGTTAAGAATGCAAACAAGGTAAAATCACCTAGGAAAAATAGGAATGGAAAAGAAGGTGTGAATAAAAGCAATAATTATAAACCTGTTCCTGATGCTCCTAGGAAAACATGTCATAACTGTGGAAGTTCTAACCATCTGGCTTCTTTTTGCAGGAAGAATAAGAATATTAACTCTTTACCTCCAAAATCAGGAGTAAAGAGTCAGTCTGTTAGATACAAACCACAAAATTCTTGTTTTCATTATGGTAGTTTATGGCATTCCATTTATACTTGTAAGGAATATCATAGTTTGTACTATGATTATTATCAAATAAAACCTTCTTTGAAGAAAGTTTCCATTGTTCCTTCTAGTGTAAATCCTGATTCAAAGTCTGATAGTGTAAGTTCTGATAAGAAAAATATTAACATAAACTCTGATGCTAAATCCGCTGCAAATGTTAACAAACTTAATAAGGCCAAAGGATCCAAGCAAGTCTGGGTCCTTAAAACTAATAATTAGTGGTCTTTGTGATTGCAGGGCAACAGGAAAAATATTCTAGTTTTGGACAGTGGATGTTCAGGACATATGACTCGAAATAAGGCCCTGCTATCAGACTTTGTGGAGAAAGCTGGCCCAAGTGTTTCTTATGGATATGGCAACATTGGAAAAAACTTTGGGATATGGAAATATCAATCTTGGAAATGTCATAATTAAAGAAGTAGCTCTGGTCTCAGGACTTAAATACAATCTACTGAGTATAAGTCAAATCTGTGACAGAGGTTATCATGTTGATTTCTTTGAAGAACACTGTGAAATTGTGAGTAAATCTAAAGGCAAAGTTGTTCTGAAAGGATACAGGCGTGGTAACATTTATGAAGCTAAGCTTTCAACAAGTACTGATGGTTCTGCAATCTGTCTGATAAGTAGAGCATCAATTGAAGAAAGCTGGAATTGGCATAAGAAACTCTCTCATTTAAATTTCAACAATATAAATGAACTGGTCAAGAAAAATCTTATGAGAGGACTGCCAAAGTCAGTATTTGCTCCTGATGGTCTTTGTGATTCCTGTCAGAAGGCCAAACAAAGAAAATCTTCATTCAAGAGCAAGACTGAATCATCAATTCTTGAGCCTTATCATCTACTACATGTTGATCTATTTGGTCCAGTAAATGTCATGTCTATTGCAAAGAAGAAGTATGCGTTGGTCATAGTGGATGAGTTCACCAGATATACATGGGTGTATTTCTTGCACACAAAAAGTGAAACTGCATCTATCTTGATTGATCATGTCAAACATCTGGATAAATTGGTCAAAGATTCTGTGAAAATTTTAAGGAGTGATAATGGCACTGAGTTCAAGAATTTGATAATGGAAGAGTTCTGCAAAAACCATGGAATAAAGCAGGAATTTTCTGCTCCTGGAACTCCACAGCAAAATGGAGTTGTTGAAAGGAAGAATAGAACTCTCATTGAAGCTGCACGTACAATGCTTGAAGAAGCAAAGCTTCCAACCTATTTCTGGGCTGAAGCTGTGTAGACTGCTTGTTTTACTCAAAATGCAACACTCATTAACAAGCATGGAAAAACACCATATGAGATGGTGAAGAAAAAGAAGTCAAATCTGAAATACTTTCATGTATTTGGATGCAAGTGTTTTGTTCTCAAGACTCATCCTGAACAGCTATCAAAGTTTGATCTAAAAGCTGATGAAGGAATCTTTGTTGGATATCCACTTTCCACAAAAGCCTTCAGAGTCTATAATTTAAGAACAAAAGTGGTCATGGAATCTATCAATGTCTCTTTTGATGACAAGAAGATTACTGGTCTTGAAGATTTCATTGACCATGATCAACTGAGATTTGTCAAACTAATGCAGTCAAGATATCAGATGAGTATGATGGGGGAACTTAGCTATTTTCTGGGCCTTCAAGTCAAGCAGAATGAAGAAGGCACTTTTATTTGTCAAACCAAGTACACCAGAAACTTGCTGAAGAAATTTGGAATGCAAGATTGTTCAAGTGCATCCACTCCCATGGCCACTGCAACAAAACTGGATAAGGATACCGGTAAATCAGTAGATATTACTGACTACAGAGGTATGATTGGCTCTCTACTCTATCTAACTGCTAGTAGACCTGATATCATGTATGCTACCTGTCTTTGTGCAAAATTTCAAGCAGATCCAAGAGAACCTCACTTAACAGCTGTGAAAAGAATCTTAAAGGAACAGCTGCTCTGGGATTATGGTATCCTAGAGAATCAGATTTTAAACTAATAGGTTACTCAGATGCAGATTTTGCAGGTTGCAAAATTGACAGGAAAAGCACAAGTGGAAGCTGCCAATTTCTTGGAGGCAGATTGGTTTCTTGGTTCAGCAAGAAACAAAAGTCAATTTCCACATCAACTGCAGAAGCAGAGTATATTGCTGCAGGAAGCTGTTGTGCACAGATTCTTTGGATGAAGAATCAGTTACTGGATTATGGGTTAACATATTTCAAAATCCCTATTTACTGTGATAATCAAAGTGCTATTGCTATGACAGGTAATCCAGTTCAACACTCTATGACAAAGCACATCAGCATCAGGTACCACTTCATAAGGGAACATGTGGATGAAGGTACAGTGGAATTGCACTTTGTTCCAACAGATCAAACACTAGCAGATATCTTCACAAAACCACTATGTGAAGCCACTTTTACAAGATTGGTAAATGAACTTGGAATGGTTTCAGTTTCTTTTTCTAAATCTGTCTAGTTTTGTTCTGATGCATCAGACTTTATGATCAGTATTTACAGAATGTAATCTCTTTGTTTATTCTGTGATTAATTGAAATACGCGTTTAAGTACTGATTGTTGTCTGATATATGTTTCTAAACTCTGATAAGTGATATGTCTGTTCAAGTAACTATTCAATCCTATGAGGATAACCGTGCTAGATACTGACCTAGTAGTCTTCAATAAACAAATGATTCCATGTAAGAAGTAATTATTTCAGTGGAAATCTTATGACACTAGCAAATTCTGATAATTGAGCTTAGTTGAGTTTACTTTGTTTATCTTATTACTAAGTCACAAATTAGAATAATGCTACTCATCTGTTAAGTTCTGATACTAGTAAAACTGCTGAATGTACTAAGTGCTGATAAACCTCACTTATCAAAAGAAAAAGCAAAAAGATCAAAGAATAAAATCAGGTACTCCTTTGAGATCTAGAGTAAAAATGTGGAAGGGACGACCCAAGTGCATTGCTGGTATTAAGTAAATATGCATTAGAAAAGTAAAATATTTTCTTTGTGACTTTTCACACTCTATGATTACTGGAGAAATACTCTGATAATAGCATAAATTCTGATAAGCAGTCGTGACTCACTTACACTGAGAAGCCACTGTAAAATATAATTTCAAAAGATGCATAAAATTAGCACAAAGCAGTTGAGGTGGACTCAAGCATGAACTCATTCATCAGTAGGTTTCAGGACAATGACAGTTCTTTAGCAAAATTTTAGTTATGCCTTATTTCTAAGATGTACTGAAGTGAATCAGACTTTACTCTTTGTCTGTTATTTAGCTTAATGCACACACTAATCGCTCCATCTGAATGATGAAAATTACTGTGGAGGTCTATGTTATTTTAGATAAACAGTCATTGTGTCACTTTGCACTAACTCTGAGGACAAGCTCTGGTTGCATATTCTGATGATTAAGTTCTGAAGAGTATAACTCAGAACTTGTATGAGGACTTACTAAGATAGGCATTCCTTTTTCGAGTTAAGAAATTATGTACTGATGACTGTTAAGTTCTGATATAAGTCTAAGTTCTGATATTACAGACTAATGTTTCACTTGACTTATCTGTGAATAAAATTTGATAACAGTCTCAGTTAATACTTAAATATATTGAAGTGGAAGATTAATAGTCACTTTGATTAGGGTTAATGGTATTCGTACTTGAACAGTCCACTGTTACTTGTTTCTTGTGCGCTTTAAACCATGTTTCCTCTTTCCAATAAATGTTATTCTTTTTCAAAGTCTAGGGAGATGAGGTAGAATTAATTCTACCTGTCAGCATTAAAAACTTTTACGTCTCCTGGCATTCTCTTGCCTATATAAGCAGCCACTTCACATCAACCTTCCCATCAAATTCTTTCTCACACACTTATCTTCATACTTTTCTTTCAAAAACACAATGGTCCGATACAACATGTTTTTGAACTATCAAAACTTCAATATGGAGCTAAGCTGTGCCGACTGGCAGCAGGAATGGCATGTCACAGCCATTCCTGAGGAGATATGGGATTCTGTCCCACAGGAGGTACTGACCCACCTCCTGTTCTTCTATATGGATTACCATCGCCATCTGGAGCGATTGGAGGAGGAAAGACTGGCAGCTCTCCGCCAGCAAGAGCGAATCATCAGACTCGCCATTCTGTTTGTCGAGAGTAGGAAGAAGAAGAAATGATTTAATCTTGTCTTCTTCCTGTTTTTCTTCATCATCAACTTTGTCAGACTTCTTAGCTAGGACTAAAGCTGTTGATGTTAGATTTAGTAGCTTAGGGAAATCTTGTATAAGTACTGATGTAATTTCCATTTCATGAATGTATTCTCTTGATATATTAATGAAATCTGTCTTTATTTCAAGTTTTTTCTCTAAGATATTTTGTAATGCATTGACAAATCCTGATTGATATTCTGATGACCATATAAATTCTGTTTTAATTTAAGTTCTGACTTTCCTTTATCAGTACTTACTCATCTAATTTATCTTGGTCATTTTTACTTGATTTCTTTTCAGAATATTAACGATGCAGTGAAAATTAATTAAATCAGTGGGAACGGTTTCACTTTTGAATTAAAATTGTTTCACCTTGATTAATGGAATATCTGGGTAAGTGGAACGGTTTTTCCTTGAAAACAGGCAACTGGGCAAGTAATGATTCCTGTTTTCTCGAGCCCAGTAACTATCCGTTATTACTGCCTGTCTGACAGGTGTCCAACGGTAACATTTTTTTTGAGTATAAGTACGACAGAGAAAGGATTTCTTTAATCTTTTATTTCCTTCATATTTTTTCTCTCTACTTGCTTTTACTCTCTCTTTCTCTCGCGTTGGTTTTTCATACAGACATTTTATCAAACACCTAACAGGCACTTTTAAATCTTAATTTTTCACATGGCACCTAAGGATTTAATCATTGATGGAGCTAAGTTTGTTCCAAACAACTATGCTGCAATTCTTGATCATGCTGAAGCTCCATCTGAATTGCATTTTGTGCAAGATCTTCTTGCACACAGTGAGATTGGGTATGCATTAACTCAGCCTGAAGTCTTTTCGAGTCAAGAAGTTCTGACGTTTTGGCGGACTGGGCACTTTGATGATGGTGGTAAACATGGCACTCCCAGTATTGTTTTTGAAGTGGGTGATTCATCTTATGCAGTCACTCCTGGTACAATACGCAAAGCTCTACATCTCCCAGAAAATTGTACTTTTTCAACTCCAGAGGAATCAGCACTTCAGGAGTTAATGGCTGATTTGGGATATGAAAAGAGTTTGGCAAAGCTTGGGCAGTTAAAAAGGGCTAACATCAGAAGAGAATGAAGTTTCTTCTTTGACTGCATCACCAAAGCTTTTGGGAACAAATGTTCGAATTTTGATGCTATCCCAATTTTGAGTCAGCACATAGGGTATGCTATTATCCATCAAACTCATTTTGATTTTGCAACTGGAATAATTGGTTTTATTGGGGATAGGATGACAGAGGATAGAAATGTTGTCTATTTTGCTAGATTCTGTCAACTTATATATACTTTTTGTACTGATGAACCTCAATTAGTAAGTTCCTCAACCCCACCTTTTAGAGTTGCAAAACGATACTTTAATGATCTGGTAAATGCTGATACTAAGAAAACAGTGGTTAGACCATTACAGATTCCTCAGTCTGTAAAATAGATCCTAGTAAATGCTGATCCTGATACTTATAGATCTGTTTACTCTGATGTCCAACCAACCACAAACACCCAAAAACCATCATCCTCAGCACCTACCACTCATACTACTCAACCTACCCTCAGGACTTATCTCAAATCCTATCTCTCTACTTCACAGACTGTTCAACCCTCATCCTCCAAGCCAAAGAGGACAAAAACTATTCCTCAAACACCTCAAAAGAGGAGGAGGACTGTACTGAGAGATGAATCTGATACTGAGGAACAGGTTCCTTCTTCAGAACCTGTTGTAGGTCAAGCTGAGAAAGTGACTTCTCAGAAGGATTCTGGAATTGGGGGATCTAGGCTTCTCAAACGGCTTAGAAGAATGACAGTTCCTGAAATTCCCAAGGAATCCAAATCAACAAAGAGATACAAGAAACAGAGGGCAAAAAGGCCAGTTTCAGATGATGAAGAGGAAGCATCTAAGGAAGGGGATCAGGAATCTCTGATCTCACAAGCCAAGGAATTTGCTCCAGTCACTTCTTCTCCATCAACTCCATCTCATGAAGCTGTTTCTGAAAAGGCTAACACACCTTTGGTTGATCCAGGCACAAGTGCTGATATTGATGTTCAAAACTTGGTTGTGCCTGCAGTAATTCTCTTAGAAGCTCCAACAACAAATAATCCTTCCACAACACCTGTTACTGATGCTGTTCAAATTCCAGAGTTATCAACAACACCTTCTCTGCATCAAGATGCTGATGATCAGAATTTAGGTGAGCATCAGGATATGGCTGTTGATCAGAACTTAGAACAAGATCAGAAATTAGAGGATGATGAAGCCTCCATTGCTACTCACACTGTTGTCTTATTAGAAGATACTGATTCTTTAAGTTCTGATGCTGCAAATGATGGAGATACTGGTGATGCTGCTCCAACTGTAGATGCTGATGAAGCAGGTCCTTCAGGACTTACTCCTCAACAGACTCTTCCTAAGTCTGAACTGGTTAAGAAGTTTGTTACCGGAGAAGCACCAGTACCTTGGAGTGAAACTCCTGCAGGTCAGGAGTGGACTACGGAATGGAACTCAGTTTCATGTGTTCCAACTGAAAAGCATCTTGCTGAGCACTTGACTAAAGCTGATGAAATGTTAAATTCTGATGATTTTAAAAACCCAGCTTAGAGTCACTGCATTGAGTACCAAACATCTACAAGGTCTTCATTCAACTACTCATGCAGAGCTACACAAGATTCAGGAGAACTTTATCAAACAGGAACAAGTTTGGAAAATTGATAAGAAAAAGTTCTTCCAACCTACCATTGACATGATTGCTTATATTGAGAAGACTCAAGATCATCAACAAGCTCAGATTGATGAAATTCTGAAAAATCAAGCTTCTCAGCAATCACAACTAACTGAAATCCAATCCTCAGTGGAATTGCTTATCTCTCTTCTACTACCTGCTGATGCCAAAAAGGGGAAGAAAGTGATTAAGTCCAAATGCAAGACTGACAAGACACTAACAGGAAAGGATAATGAAAAAGATGATTAAGGAAGCTCTGGAATGGGTAGAGGTCATAGTCAAGGTAGAGGATTCACATCAAGACAAGCTAGTCACAGGACAAGTTCTGATACTGGGAAGAGAATAAGTTCTGCTACTGGTAAAAGGCTAAGTTCTGATGAACTTTTAGATCTTGATGAGGAAATGTCAAGACATTTATTTCTTCAGGAAAATCCAGGAATGGACTTGGAAAGTTTAAAGGAAGAAGAAGCCAGACTTAAATCAGAGAAAGTCACATCTAAATCTGAAGCTTCTGGTAAAAAGTCACTTCCAAAACTCAAAGGCATTGTGATCAAAGAAAGGACACATACTGAAGCAACATTGGCTAGATCACAACCACAGATAGATCCAAGATTCAAGGGTAAAGAAAAGGTTGGTGAACCTATCAAGGTTTATGTACCTCCTGAGGATGAAGAAACTCCTGAGGATGAAGAAATTACTGATGAAAATGATGATCTTGCTCTGACTTCAAGAAAAGTTTTTAAAACAACCTCTGACATGGCTCAAGTTGTTCAGAGTCAAGAAATTGTAAGTTCTGATATTCAGAAGAAGCAAGTAACCTCTGACATAGCTCAAGTTAACTTGATATCAGCAGATAGACCAAAGACACTCCTATCAGGATTCACTAAAGCAAAACAGACTCAACCTTTGAAGACTACTGCAAGTGGTTTTAAAGCAAGAGTAGTTACTGGAAAGGAAGCAAGAGATAAAACTAGATTGGGAAGTGCTGATGAAAGAAGAGTACACAACACTACCAATGATCCAACTTCCTTGAGTGAACCAGGTATTGGAGCAACTCCTGAGAGATTGAATCAACTGGAATCCGTACAGATGGTTTACCATACCTACTTGAAAGAATACATCATGTTGTATTTCATGACAGATGGTAGGGTTTATCATATAAGACAAAATGCCATTCCATTGAAGTATTTTGAAGAATTGGAGCATGTACTTTTCTTACTTCAAGTGAATGACAGAATAACAGAAACTGCTGCAAACTACTTAAAAGAACAGATTCAGAGACGGAAAAGGCTTTATTCTGTTAAGTCTGACAGCACATATATTCCATAGTACAGAGATCACAATGGTGATATTGTTGATATGAAGCCTAATACTGCACAGATCAGAACATATCTTGGTATTAAGGGACTTGAATTCAATCTAGAGTCTGACAAAGCCTATGTCATAAGACTAGATCAGGAGTTGAGAAAAGCAAAGATCAATGATCTCAGAGCTGCAATCTTTCAAACTGGTGAAGATACTGCAGAGCTTAAAGATGCCAAAAGGAGAATGATTGATGAACTCAGATATGCTGAGAAATGTTTAGTTGAAGAACTATCTCAGAACAAATCCTGACATCAGAGAGATCAGATGATGAAGCCAAGTCGAAGATCTACAACTGCTTAAATTCTGATATTTGTACAGACTGAAGTTGTTATCAGAAGTTGAATATTGGTAAAGCTTTAAGGACTGTAAGTTGTAGTTATCTAGTCTAATTCTCATGCATTTGTACTTAATGTTTTTGACATCATCAAATATCTGTTAAACTTGTATATTATGCTAATTTACAAGTTGGGGGAGATTGTTAGATATATTTGATAATGTCATGGCTAATATAATTTATGTTTAGATTTCAGATCTTACTTAACAGGACAAATCAGTACTTAACTGTTGATCAGTACTTATACTGGAAGTCAGGACTTAAGGATATCAGTACTTATATTATCAGGAGATAATTATCAGAAGTTAGATATCAGAACTTAAGTGCTGAAGGATGATTAGAGAAGGACAGTAGCTGATTAAAGGAAAGAAGATCGAGATAAACATAAGAAGAGATATGCATGAAGAAGGAATTCTGTGAAGAATGGAATACTTGGAAGAAAAGATATCTGATTGATATATTTTAGGAAGCGGAATTATATTCCATATCAATTAGCAATTATCTTGTAACTGTGTAGTATATAAACACAGACATAGGGTTTACACTATAAGTGTTATCATATATTCGAGAAGTTTATTCATTGTAACCCTAGCAGCTCTCGTGATATTTGTTCATCACTGAGAGGTAACAGTTCCATACTGTAACAGAGTTTATTGTTTCAATAAAGTTTGTTTTTCTGTTACTTAATATATTAAAGTTCGATTTGATTGTATTATACACTGTATTCACTCCCTCTACAGTGTGTGTGACCTAACAAGTGGTATCAGAGCCAATCTGTTAACACACATACAGCTAAAGATCCAAACACAATCATGTCTGACACAGAAACTCCAACTAAGCCTACCAAAACTGAAGAACCTCCAAATCCACAAATTCAAAGTCGGTATGAGACTATCAGGGTTCCCATACTGAGACCATCTGAATATCCCATATGGAAGGTAAGGATGACCATGTTCCTGGAAGCAACAAATCCAGAATACCTTGATAGAATCAAGGAAGGGCCTCACAAACCAACCAAGCTCGCTGTTGCAGTTGCAGGTGAAGCAGCAAAGACCGTACCAAAGGAGAAGAGTGATTATACTGCTGAAGATATAGCATCAATTGCTAAGGATGCCAAGGTACGACACTTACTGCATAGTGCCATTGATAATGTAATGTCAAACAGGGTAATCAACTGCAAGACTTGAATCTCTACTTAAATGAACTGGAAGAAGTAAGAGGAATTGATGCTTACATATATCTTCCTGAAAGACTGGTATTTAAATACAAGGGAGTGATAGAGATGACATGGCCGCTTCACAGGATTCTTCTAGAAAGCCAGTCTGTGTTGATAAAGGTCTACTCATCCTTCAAAAAGAACTTTGAATACAATGTGACTGTAAGGAGAATGGTTCTAAAGAGGATTGAGGAGCTAAGGAGTATTAGAGCCAAAGATGCACTTCCAAAAACTCTGTCAATTCCCTTCACAGGAAAGAGAGTGCATTTGAGGCCCTATTGGCTGGTGGAATTCATGGATGACAAAGGGTTAGAAGATTTTTCAGATTGGAGGACCAATTGAGTATCTCTAGCAATGAGACTCTATTGGAAATGCAAGAAATGCTAGATCTCTCAGAAGCTAATGAACTTGAATTCCATAGACAATTCCAAAGTCAGATAGAAGAAAACAACAGGAGGCTTGGGAAGAAATCCAGACAATCAAGAAAATAAATTTATCTGCTCAGGCTAGATGAGCACCTTGATAATGATTGTGAGCAACTTCTTTGTATACTTTGCATTGTTCAATTTTCAGTAAATATTATAGCACCTATCAGTTTTATATACTATTTTCAATCTATATTTTTAGGATGTTTTGTTATCATCAAGTTTCTCTTAATTTATGACTACAATTCTAGTAGACATAAATTGGGGAAGATTGTTAGGAATATGTTGTGAACTTGATAATAAATTAAATAAAACATCTTAGTAGATTTAACTTAGTGAATTTTTGTAGCACTCGACGGATGATCAATTATAGTCCCGACGGATGATCCAATATAGTCCCGACGGATGATGATTTGACATCCACCGAGTGAGTAACTTATGTAATAATAAGTTTTATAGCACATTTCTGCAAACATCTTTGTGTAGATTCTGTAGTAGCATATGAGTCATGTTGACTACTAGTAGATATGCAGAATAGGTTGATTAATTGTAAATATAAGATGTCTCGTAATTCTGTATAAGTGAAATGGAGTCAAGTGTCAAGTAGCTACCCGACGAATGATCAACAAAGCTACCCGACGGATGAAGACCATGTACCCGACGGATGATCAATTCAAATATCTGTTGACAGTGACAACACAGTCACATGCGTTGGGTGTTTACAAAAGGAATGTGGCAGCCTGTTTCGCAGGAAATCGAGAACAAAGAAGCATTACCATTTCCATGCAAAGAATGAAGATTTTTAAAGATGCTGGATTAGAGTAATGAAGCAGCATGGTGTTAGACTTGATAGGTTTTGTTTTATTATCCTGTCTTATTACCATGTAAACTTGGTAATATATAAACCAAGTGTAGCAAGTGGAACAAATAACTAAGAAAACACATTTCAGGGGAGAAATAGAAAAAGCCCACAACATTACAATAGAATATTAAAGAATTATATAGAGCTTTAGGAGAATTGGCGGTGCTTAGGAAAGTTAAGATGAGAGAGTGGTCTTCTCCTCCATCATATCATTGCCATGTTTGTTTTGTTGTGCGATTGGCAGTGATAATAGGTACAATGGCCAACTTATGGATGCGTATACAGTGTATTTGTATTTCAAACAGATAACTCTAATGATATTTGCTCTCGAATCTTTTTTTTTTTCATTTATTTATTTGGGCTTAATAAACCATAGCCCACATAAGTGGACCATGCCCAACAAAGTTTAATATCTCTCTCTGTTCTTTTTATATTATTAGTTAAATTAGCTAAATTTTAGTGATTCTCGTAAGTATAATTAGTGATTTATCGTTGGAATATAGCACATATGGTATTTATACTGATCGTTGAATGATGTACAAAAATACAGTGAAGTCAAATTTTAAAAAAAAAACTCGTTGAATGACAGAAAAAAAATAATTTTAAAATGGAGGGAATTATGTGTGTTATGTATAACAGACTGCATGTAAGAGTTATGTGTGGGGTTGTGTATTTAAAATTCATGTTGGGTTGTGCTTGTTTCAAGTTTTTATTTTAAGGGTGTTTCTATTTGAAAATTCCCTCTATATAATATGTAGAGAAAGGTGGATGGGGGACGAATGACCCCCAACATTACAATAAAATATTAAAGAATTATAAATGCTTAGGAAAGTTAAGATGAGAGAGTGGTCTTCTCCTGCCATGTTTGTTTTGTTGTGCGATTGGAAGTGATAATAGGTACAATGGCCAACTTATGGATGCGTATACAGTGTATTTGTATTTCAAACATATAACTCTAATGATATTTGCTCTCAGACCTTTTCCTCTGTTTTTTTCATGTATTTATTTGGGCTTAATAAAATCATAGCCCGCATAAGTGGACCATGCCCAACAAAGTTCAATATCTCTCTCTGTTCTTTTTATATTATTAGCTAAATTTTAGTGATTCTCGTAAGTATAATTAGTGATTTATCGCTGGAATATAACACATATGGTATTTAAACTGATCGTTGAATGATGTACAAAAATACAGTGAAATCAATTTTTTTTTTAAAAAACTCGTTGAATGACAGAAAAAAATAATTTTAAAATGGAGGAAATTATGTGTGTTGTGTACATGGTTATAAAAATCGGCGATTTGATCGATTAATCGTCTGTTTAATCGGTAATCGGTGAGTTACCGATCTTTTATCTCACAATTGCCGGAAAAATCATTTTTCTGGAAAACGGGTCAAAATCGTTAATAATCGGGTCAAAATCGGAGATAATCGGGACAGTCGTGAAAGTTTGAGAGAGTAAACGATATGGTTGGAAGAAAAGATGAGCTTAAGGAGGAAGAAAAGCATACATACATGTTTATACGAGCAGAAGAAGGAAGAAGATGATGCGCGATTCCCAAGATGCCTTTGATTAAAATAGATAGATACATTGGGTTATATGGGCAGTGGTGGGACACTTAAAATAATGTAATGTACGGTCCATACAGACAATACATATTCCTACTGAGATATTACACAATGTACTTTATGATATCAATCAAAAGTAAAATGATTTTTTATATAATTATAATATATTAATATTTTTTTATAAATTATTATTAAAATACATTCGATTAGTACTCCGATTAATCATTCCGATTAATCCCTGATTAGCCGATTAATCTATAATCGGTACCTCAACCGATTAGTTCCGATTTCCGATTTTTACAACCATGGTTATGTATAACAGACTGCATGTAAGAGTTATGTAAGGGGTTGTGTATTTAAAATTCATGTTGGGTTGTGCTTGTTTCTAGTTTTTATTTTAAGGGTGTTTCTATTTGAACATCCCCTATATATAATATGTAAAGAAAGGTGGATGGGGACGAATGACCCACAATATTACAGTAGAATATTAAAGAATTATACAGAGTTTTAGGAGAATTGGCGGTGCTTAGGAAAGTTAAGATGAGAGAGTGGTCTTCTCCTCCATCATATCACCGCCATGTTTTTTGTTGTGCGATTGGAAGTGATAATAGGTACAATGGCCAACTTATGGATGCATGTACAGTGTATTTGTATTTCAAACAGATTATTCTAATGATAATTGCAGATTGGATATTTAAATTTAACATATTATCCAATGCCCCTATCGAGGATGTATATTTTTGGTAAATACTCGCTTGTAAAAAGTGTAACTGAATTACTCCTCCGTGAGTTGCGTATTCCATCGGCGACACATGTCAAGACACGAAATTGGCTGTTTTTGTTAATTTTATTTAAAAAATGATTAAAACTGACATACAACATATCTGTAGACATATGAGGATAACGAATTTGAATGCGAGATGAGCAGAGGCGGAGCCACGTAGAGACCTTTGGGTGCCTATGCCTCCATGTGTTTCAAAAAAAGTATAAATAATTTTACATAATGCTCGCATATTTGACAATATTAATCTACATAATATTACTCTATGTGCCTCCGAAATATTAATAATTTGAAAAGTGCACCATTGCCAAGTGCCTTGGGGGCTGCCACGTTACACATTCATGATCCTCATATAGATTGATCTGATAATAAAACTTTTTTTTTTCTAAAATTTAAATCATGTTATTTGTTGTAGTAGTATAATTTTATAGCTCTAAATTTGATTTTGGTATATGTTAAGTAATCAATCAAGTCTAAAACCTTAAGATAAAGTATAAAATCTTAAATGGTTGGGAAATGTCCAATTAATATCATGTTAAATAACCGGTAGTTCTAAAACTCCGGGGTGCCAAATTAATGTCGTAGAAGGCCTTATACTCTTCAACAATATAAAGACATATATTGAGTTGGACATTAATTAATCACATTTTGGGGTTTAGTTGAAACTTGTAGTCCTTCGATCTAAAAAATATAAAGGGTTTTTTAGTGTGCATATAGGCATACAAAAAGCATAAATTCTCGTGCGTTTGACTTGTTTTTATTTGTGAAATTTTTTATTTGTAAAATTGATGTGAATGCGGAAAAATTTATTAAGATTAAAACTAATTCCACTAATGAAAATAAGTCAAACTTACGAGAGTTTATGCTTATTACGTACATGTGCATACCATAGAAACCCCAAAATATAAAATTTAATTAATTTTTACTCTGATTATCTCTGGTGTAGTTTGAAGTCTTGCAGAGCATGAGGAAACATCCCCGAGGAAATATTCCCTAACAAACTCCATGGTTACAATATTAAAATAGCAATTGATCACTATGATTATTTAAAAAACTACCCTACTATCAATTGCTCGTGTAAATATAAAGTAGAAGTGACATGAGAAAAATAAAAACAAAAAAAGGATTGTCTACCAGCTCTACGGAGATTAGCAGATAAGTTGGGAAACTGCATTTCCGAAAAAACGGTTCCAAACAGGGCCTTTATAAATTGGATAAGGGAGTCTAAAATAGGTTATGTACATTCTAAATATAACTGTAAAAAATATGCATAGAAAAAGAGCATTCTAAATTCTCATAGCCTAGTATAAACAACAATCAACCAAACATATTTAAGATATTTAAGCGATGTACTATAAGGTTAAAAAGCTTGCATATCTGAATTGCACTTGAAAACTATTCATTAAAGTGAAGAATTTAACTCACAAGTACATCTGGGCTTGAGCACAATGAATTCTTTTTCTCCAATGACCTTCATCCGTTCGAGACAGAAGAGCAACTATACTTGGCACATGAAGAGAAGATATACGACTACTTCACAACCAATCTCCGCCATCTTACACTCAAAATCATACATCATAAGCTTTTCCCAACCTAAGATACTAACTCTATAGTCTATAGGTATTCCCAACCTAAGATACTAACTCAAAAGTCTAAAGCACTTAGTACACATGAGCCATCCCCAGGAAAATCTTGACAAATACGGATTACAGCCGATCATGCAATAGGGCCTACTCCTGTCCATCCAAACATAGTTTACATAAATAAGTGAAATATGTGCAAGGATGAAAACATCCAAAAGTTCTTAGGGAGCGAGTATGTCAATAAATATATAATGGAAGTAAGGGTTCAATTATTATATCAAATTAAAAGGGGAACTGTAAACAACAAATTAAAGGATACTTGTGCATCCTCCTAGAGACTACATGATAGTAATCTGTAATCCAACTTAACTTGCATTATTCGATTATCTTTTCTATGCACAACCAATGATACTAAGATGCAACAATGACTGAATAAAACATGATTTAAGAAATAACATTAGTGCATAAAAGACAAGGTAAGTAGGGTTATATGGCAATACTTGGTGTGATAACAAAATACAACAGATTCTGAACAACACAAGTCATTTTGTTGTTCACCCTATTTTCAGGTCTTTAATCCTGTGTCATAATACAAAATATATTTACGCTATTTACTTCAAAACCAATCATGAGCATGTTAAATTTTATCATGTCTAAATATAATAACTTTAATGGAAACATATATACATGTTTATATAAATATGATGCATCGATTCTAAATTTGCATCTCTCTTTAGAAATTAGAACTGATGCTTCATATACCAGTTACATGTATAAATTTAGTAAACATTATTGCACAACTTAAAGAAGGAGTATAAATTTGTACCTTATCATAATCTGTAACATGAAAATCTACTTCCGGGTCTCCATATATCTGAGTAGGATCTAAATTTAGTAACCGAGCTAATTCCTCTACCATCCTGCACAAGGCGAGAACAAATAAGTAACCATACAAAAAAAGGTCAAAGGTAAATATTATGCTAGCTTTCAAAAGTGTTAAGAAGAAAGGCCACTCTTACGTTTTACTGAATAAATGGCCAACAAAAGAGCAAGCTAATATTAAAAAGAAAAAAGGTTGTAGAACATTCGAAGCTGATAATATAAAAAGTAACACTGAAACTACTCCAATAAGCATGCAAAACAATAGCTGCAATAATTTCACAAAGATAAATGTATAAAATAGATACTAAAGTGAACCCTCAAATAAACAAATAGTCTAAAGGAATGCTAATGAGGTGCAGAATTATACTCGCACTTCAGAGCCCTATCATTAAGCATCGAACAACAATATATCATTGTCGAAATCAAACTGACAAGAAATCACATGTCGGGAATGTGACCGGAACAGAACTGAGAGCAGAACAATAGCACAACTTTGAGCGCATGCAGCATTCTAGACCTGGTTAACTATATGGCACATAAAAGTGGAACACTAAAACGTTGACAGGAGCATTTAAAAAAAATAGTTGTTTCAGTATATGAAATTTATCTGAGAAGATGCAATATCATGATTCTTTATAAAGAGGCAAACATAGAAAACTGTTCAAGAACAAGTATGTGGATGTGAGCTTGTTTTTCCTTGTGTGCAGGGGTATGCGCAATGCGTGTGAAAATGACACAATGGAAAAACTGGTTAAGAGGTCAATATTAATACAATTTATCTCAGATTAGATGGTTAGGATTATTACCACAAAAATGGCGAACTACAATAAATGAAGGTGGTTTTACCCGAAATCAAGATTTAACAAAATGGAATTCGTATGAAAAAGACTGATTACTTTATCACAAAAAAAAACAAAAGTAGTTTCAAAGATCCATTACCAAACCAAAAAGATCATTTTCAAAAATACTACATATATTCAAGATCATTGAGCTAAAAGTAGGAAGTAAGTAAATAAAGAGACGCAACCACATGAAAGCTAAACTTAATTTTTCTGCGCAGTGCGCGGACGGTTTCACACAAAGAATGAGCACATGGATTGAAAAATAATAATAAATATAGTACATTATATATATTTATACAGGAAAGGTCTTGCAAGCATACCAATAGCTTCACATTAAAGTCCACCTAATTAAGAATTACATGCTTACACTATTTGCATTATAATTCCTACACACATGTCATATTTTCTTTTCTTATTTAAATTAACTCACACATCCCCTTTTGCCTTCAACAAAACTTGAACCCTTGACCACCCGGAAAGGGAGTGAGCTAGATACCATTAAGGAAATGAATCTAAAATATGCATGGAAAATAGCATTAATGCATCTTAATAAAGCCTATGTAAAATGGCAACTTATCGCAATACATACGTTTAAACATAGCATGCCACTTGCTGAAGAAAAATAATCTCACGCTATAACTCATCTTTACTATGTATCTCTGAATTGTTAGTACTATTTTTTTCACACTTGATGCGTCTAAAGAATGTATCCCGTATTTTTCCCTTCATTTTAGATTTTCATATAGTGTTATCAGTTAAGCAACAAGGCATGATTCACCTTTAATACGAATGTGGTACAAAAGCCAGCACAACAAGATCTGATATCTTAGGGCAGTAGCGCTTACATTTATGCAATCTTTGGGAAGTCCATTTACAACTTCATAAAATACAAGTCAAACAAGTTTACTAAATTACTATATCATGTTCACAAGTTTATTTAATATTTTATATATTCTATACTACTGTACTAAAAAAATTACAGAGGTCCATTAAAATTTTACGACATCATCACAAGTTTAATACATCAAGTCAATGACATAAAAATCAAACATGAAAATCTTCTTGTCAGCAATTGTGATGAAAAAATGTTATCCATGAAGGCACCATACATCTTTTCATATTCGACCATGAAAGCTCCGGCCAATGGCTGAGCCAGGAGGTAAACCTCCTACGGGCACCAAATATACATATATATATATTCCGATTGAATTTAGATTTTTTTTCTAATTTCGGATATCCAAAATAAATTTGATCCAATATAGAAACCCGATTAATTTGGATCTAGATATTTACTTTTGATTCTTTTTTTACGTTAAATTTTAAAAACAATCCATATACAGCATCAACTACTACAATATGATTTTCTATAAAAATATTATGATACATCACACGTTGAATAAAGTCTAAGACTGACATAAAAAAAAGTGTGTGTTGTGTCTTGTATGTGACTATTGTCTTTCTGAATTCTTCCAACCGGTCAAGCACATGCTTAACATTTTTAAAATTTATATTAAGATCCTTTAGGTTTTATCTCAGTCAGCTCCTGTTAGAAAAAAAATCACCAAAACAAATATTGATGAAAAAAAAGAGACCAGCCTTGGGAATTTGGGGGGCAAGGAGAGAATGTTGCATATCATTAAATCATTATATATTTATATAAATATAAATATATAAACATTTAATGCTCTAAACGACTCCTAGATTCTGTTTTGGAAAAAATAGCCTTCAAGAAAAAAAAAAGTCCAAAGGGTTGTTAATAGACTCCCATTGGAATAATTTATATTGACAAAGATTATCCACTGTAGGATGTGTAACCCACTTAAGTTCAACCTCTCTTAATGGTATGTATACATTTTCTTGGAAAAGAGCTTTACCATTTTAAATTTATTTAATTTCCATAGTAACTAATATCTCATGTTTCACCCAGGTAAATCTAGTAACCGCTAATTCACTTCCATCACATCCAACAAAATTTGTTTCATATTAGTCTCTCTGCCGGATGGATAAGATCTGTTTTCCTAATCTTTCACGGTTAAATCCTTTAATAGGCGTGTTCTAAGTATATGTAACGAGAATCCAATACTATGGGTAATGTCAAATTTGTTAATTGACTAGATATTATAACATAAGTAATTTCAGGTTTACATATTAAGATAATACGTCTAATTCATATAGCTATTCTAGTTAAAGCGTTGCTTGAAGGGGGAGTAGTAGTCAATCTGAATGTTTTAGTTCAGAGTAAAAGATGATAAGAGAAGGGTCAAAAAAGATATACAGATGAAAGTGATGATTTGATATGGGAACCTAGATCTCCCCTTGACCATATATAGTTCTGACTTTTGAGGCAAAAAAATTAAATTTTATCAAACTTTTGTAACTTATAATCACCAATACAAATTCAATTCCGAGTATAATCAAAAGAATCGGATTAATATTGGCATAACAAAATCTCTAGAAGCCAACGGGCAGATATATTGTTAAAACATCGAATAATGACTATATATCCGGTGGACAAAACACCGAGCTAACTCTAGCAAAAAGCAAAAACATGCAAGTAGCAATCAATCCAACACTTCCAAGTAATTTCATGAAGTAAACATCTACTATATGATGTATTTAGTATACTAGGTAGATTTGAAGATAAATGTATAAAACAGCATAAAGACTAGACATTTAAGAAATCATCAGAACATTGGTTAAGACTAGCGGTAAGTAACACTAACCTCTATTTAGACATAGGCACTAATGGGCAAAAGTAGTCGGTCAAAATTGTGTCATGTTCAATGATCACAATCCCTTAGCCCAGAAAAACTTTAATATTGGCTCACATAACATATGTTAACTTTCTCCAAATAACATGAGTTTCAAAAATTGTGACATTACCTATATTCAGAACTATTTTGTTATTGCTTCATTGGGCAAAACACAAGAATACAAATATAATAATGATTACCGGAGGCAATCCTACTTAATGTGCTAGCTAATCGTAATGTCTTTATGATACATTTTTATCATTTGTTAGTGAATTATTTTCATCATTTACCTGCAAGAAAATATGATTACAAACGGGTTAAATATCGAAGTGATCACTCAAGTGAAGGTCATATATCACTTAAGTCATCAATCTCAACAGGGTATCATCTGAATCACTAAAGTCATGATAAACATCAAACAAATACCTCTAAATATGTGCTTGAGAATTAAAAATTATTTTTATGAAGTTCTATACATTTTTCTTGAATGGTGCTGCAACCAAATGAAAAGTTATGGATTATAGTATTTATGATAATTTATCTAGATTTGGTTAAGTCTATATTCTAATAATTTTTATTTAAATCAAATAAAATAGCTATAAATTTATAAATAAATAGTAGATAAATTTTTAAAAATCTAAATATATTATCTAAAATACTAGAATACATAACTTTCATTTGGTTGCCGTAGCATTCAAGATAAATGTATAGAACGGCATAAAACTAATTTTTAATTCTCGAGTACATATTTAGAGTTACATGTTTGATATTTATTATGACTTCCGCGATTTAAATGATACCCCATTGGGATCAGTGACTAAAGTGATATATGGCTGTCACTTCAGTGACCACTTTGCTACTTAATCCGATTACAAACCTATGAATCCTTACTAGAAGTCAACTTTTTTAATGTTCCACCGGATAAAAAACAAAGTTATTCCTAAGGTGAAGACTTAAAAATCTAAAATTTAACACGCACAAACACTTACTTACACACACACAGACACACACACATATATATATTACATCTTCCACACAGGAATGAAGCATTTATAAAAGACTTAGCCACTCCGTAGTGGCCCAATCAATCATGTGTAGTGACAAATTGTTATTCAGCTCCCAAAATAAGTATCTCAAGGTATGAGATCCAAATAGATTGCAAATGACAAAAGTACTGTCAACAGGATTAATTGAAATTTCCAAACTTGGAAAAATACATGATTTATAAGAATAAGGGGCACAGTCAGAGAAAACTAAGGCAAAATGTAATTTCGGGTATAACTAATTTAATTATGCTTAGAAGACCTAGAAGATTAACAGGCTAACCTAGTAGTCTCTGCATCCTTCACAGGATCCAAGTTATCATAAAATGTGTCTTCTTTGACATTGCAACTTTCATCTTGTGTGCCCAATAGGTCTGCTGTATTAGAGCTGGAACCACTAGAATTTGCAGAATCCGTTGCATTTATATCCTAGAAAAATGTCAATGTTCATCTTTATTAGGTACTTAAAATTTAGCCCAAAACTAAACAGTATGTTACTGAAAGAGGTGCAATAAAAAACCAACAATATCACAATGGATATCAGGTGGCTGACCTCATCATTTTTTTCAATGACTTTCTTTGAAGTAGAGGCTTTAGTAGAAGCAGCAGCACTACTGGAAGAGGTTTTCTTTTGCTCCTGCTTTTTATGTTTATCTTTTTCCTTTGTAGTTTTGACCCCTTGGGTATCTGCCAAAGTAACGGAACTCATTAATTCTGGAGTTTGCATAATGAAAAGCAAAAGCACCTTAGCATCTTTCAAACTACAATGTGCAACCGTAGGCTCTGATGCAATTATAAGCATCATTTTCCAAACAACCATCCAGACTTAACAGACTACCAAAAGCATCACAAGAAGATACCATAAGATGATTACACCATAGATAAATTCCATTACTTTTTACTAAACATGCTTGTCTATTGTGATGTGTGCGCCCAGGTAGCACACAAAGAGCTTCAGATATATTATTTAAGCCAGTAAAAAAGGTTTGCATGCTAGAAATGAAGGGGTGAAGAAAGGAAGGTACCTCCATCTCCATTAACAAATGATACGAGATCATCGACTTCACGAGTATCTTTATCTTGACTAGGGTTTACTCCAGCCAAGAAGTCCTATCATTATAGTAAAGTAATCAACAGTCAAATTTTTAAAAGAACTATGGAATTTTGAATAAATCTCAGTTAATCTTTATCAGATGAAACGTTCAAAGTTCACCTTCAGTTGCTCTACATTCTTCACTAATGACTCTCTCCTGTTAGAGTAGAGCTTCTTACGTAGCCTCGTTCGTGTTTCATACTTAGGGCACTCTCGTAAGTTCGACTTTTTGGCCTGCCCAATTGCTTAATCAACATTAGATTAACAAAAGAAAGAAAACACAATATGTTTCACAACTTGATATTAGACAATAAGAATGCTGGTTACAAGAAGAAAACCTTCGAAAGATCCTCAGTTAAATATGGGTTCAGCATACGGCATATCTCTTCAGTAGGTTTATTACAAATCTTTTCGGCCAGTGCATTTTTGGTGTCCTTAAACAGTTTTCCCAGTTGCAGGTGGCTTGAAAGTTTAAGCAACTCCAACAGAATTCTTGCATCCCTTTGGAGGAAGTTTTCATTAAAACTCTCGTGCGCCTATTCAAAAAGAAATCAACTCTAAAATTTAAATTGTTGATGTCCTTCATGCTATTGCAGAGGAAATTCTGCCACATAATATACCAAAGGAATCAATTCTTTTGTATTCACTTGCTTACATAGTTACTGGTCATTGCTTTGAATTCAAAGAGTTACCTGAAACCTTAAATTCTGCACATTTTTCAACCTTTTAAAGATGAACTTTTCATATCCCCCTTCTAATTTTATTTGCCGATGTAAGGAACTAGATTTTTTGTGTTGCATTTTTCATTTTAGTCGTCTTACAGTTGGGAGAAGTACAAAAGATTTTACAGCAGTCTTAGTGTAGAAAAGAAATGGCATACCAATCATAAGTTTCAAGCAATTATATCTAACCTGGAGGGAGTGGCGTCCTGCATGAAATCTGCAATAGTCAATCACTAAACTCAAAGTAGTAGGTGTAATTTTTTCAGGTAGTGTTATAGGATTGTTCTTCGAAGTTCCAGCTCCTGATTCCATTTCATGACGAATTCTGGGGCATGCTATTGCAACCTCAAATTCCACCTCTTGTACAGAACCGTCAGCAGTTTGAATCCATGCATAGGATTCCATAGCCTATAATCCACAATAAAATATCATAAGAATAAAACCATATGAATTTAGGGTACAGAGTACAAACTCTATGGCAGCGAAGACAGATTATGTATGCTGCATGAGATCTCATTTTCAACACAAATACTTCAGGAATGTTAGGTACCCCATGGAGCCACATTATATTTTTTAATCAAAAAGTTTCTATTTTAGTAAACATTAAAAAAAATAGCCAATCACTACACAGTATCATAGTTTTGTAAATTATTTGTATCTATTAGCAACACAAGCAAAACAAATCACTTATTTTGTGTTCTTTTTAACTTTGGAACATATGTGCACTATTTTGTAATTATAAAAAACCAGTCTCAGCTTTTCATTAGAACAAAGAAGTTATAGAACCAAACTTTTTCTGCTGTACCCCTGATTTTAAATTAAATAAGTAAATTTCAGGGTAATTGATTTGAAAGATTTTCAAAATCACTATTTAACCCTTATAAAAACGAGATTAAATTCTTAAAGTGAGCAATAAATCAAAACCAAAAACAGCCCTGAACTGAGAATATTAAGTAAAAAAATAAACTCTTTTACTATTAAGTATTAAGCTTTAAGATTGCCAGTTGTCACTACACGCTGAAAAACATTCAATCACGTAACAACATAGACGGAGGGAGAAATGATACAAAAAGGAAGTCATTGATATCAAAGAAAGTCATTCTGTTAATTTCTCAGTAAATTATATAAAGAGGGGAAATACTAAGATAACATATTAAATTGGACAAAATAAGATATTAAATTGGACAAAATAAGATATTAAATCGGACAAAATAAGAATGCACAGGGATCATAAAACAACCCTACCACGGGTTTCTTCACTTCTCTTTCAGCTTTAGACATGGTATTGGCAACAAGGTTGTCTGATAGATTTTGTTCTCTTCACTTTACTATTTAGATGTGACCTGTGTTACAAGAAGATTTGTGAGCAAATAAATTTAGATATATGAACAAAAAGTTGTACCGGAGATTGACATAGAGATTACTAAATGTGACAGATAATAGTTGCATCTGTTTTAACTATCCTGAAGCATATGAATATCAAGAAATTTGATAGACTTGCAAAAATGCATATAGACATCATAATCTTTAATGAATTTGACTTTTAAATGCATGTCAAGATAAAAGTTTCATCACTTTCAGTGGAAGTTTCAAATGTAAACTCTTAACATGATTGCATAGTAGTAGCCAGTAGGTAGTAGGTAGAGAGGATTAAGGCATTTAAGAAAGGTAACAGATGCAGTAAAAAAAATTACTATTTTATTATTACTCTCCACACACTTTAAACTATATACTTATATTATAAAATACTACTCTAGTATAAACAATTATAATCTATAACTAAAATTGACAAAACGTTAATGGACAAAATATTTAGCAGATTGCATTTAACTCGGTGGAGCTACTACCAGTACTACCTCAGTTTTAATTTAAGCTATGTTAAACTTTTTACACATGCATATTCAGGTGTAAAAAAATAAGATTTACAATAAAAATTAATGTTATATATGAGTATTACCTTTTACATCTTATTCTTAACACCATAAAATACGTGCAAAAAAGTCAAATGTAAATTAAATTGAAAAAGGGGGAGAAATGTAAGCTACTACTATGAGAACAGAACGTATATACTATACACACGGGGTCCACAACGGACAGGTATTTTCCACAAGGCTTAGCCTAGCGCATAACCTCTCCTCCTGGCAATCAGAGGCTGAGGATACAAACTTCATAGGAGGCATGTGTATGTGAGTAATTAAAATTCTGGAATTGACATTGACTAAGAAAAATATTGCACTTTCACAAAATAGCAAGTTAAATAAGGAAAAAAGGAAGAATTAAACTTGAAGAGCTAAGAAAAAGTTGCGACAAAAAGGACCAATATTTTAACACACTGCTTTGTATATTAATCTTAAGTAATAGAAACAAGAAGCATCAAACACTATATCAGACATAAGAAAGTGAGTGAACATCAAAAGCTAACCTTATTTCAGAAGAACATCAAAACCAACATGATATCTCAATTATCAACATATATTATACACAAATATGCATTCCCTGTGCAACCCAAGTAAACTAATACCAATAAATTTTATGAATACATATAAAACATGCAAATCAACCATAAAAACTAGGCGTTTTTATAAGACCTGAGATAAATGACTGGGATATGTATGTGCGGTGGAACCTCTTCCAAAAATACTCTTTTTTCTCTCTCAAAAATCAAACTACCTTTCTTTATATCAGAATATCAACGGCTTTCTGTATACTAAGAACAAAATTATAGTCACGCTATTGCTGCTCATTACAAACAGCTTGTAAGTGCGTAATTTATTTATTTTATATCAAATGCAAAAAAATACATTAATGAGTCTCCAAGAAACGGGTCCCGCCAATTAAAGACACGGGTCCTACCAATTAAAGACGGGTCCTACCAATTAAACAAGTCTAAGAGTTATGAGATACGTGAAACAGAGGTAGCTTTAGCTGGAAAAAAACTCGGGAAATGTTATTTAAAATGAATAAAAGTGGGGGCCCTCAACTTTCTATTGGAAGTATTATATGATGATAAAACTTTTCTGAAGAGTGGGTCCTATTAGTGCGACGTTTGCCACCATAAGGAACATTCCTCGTGAATGTATATTGTCCCACTCAGACATTTAACTTTTTGAAAGAGTAAGAAGCGGTTTCAAAAAGCAACATGTTCAAAAAGCGCATACACTATGCAAGGCAAAGAACACGTTGCTAAAAGTGGGCCAAAATTTGATTTATAATTTTGTGTATTAGTATTAATTAACAATAAGTATGAACTAAGAAAAATTAATATATATGCAATTTTAGATGACCCAAATTGCATATTGTCAAACACAATATTTCTTTTTCAAAACTTATAAACAAATTTGTAAATAAACCAAAAATACATAGTCTGATTTTAAATAAATTAATAATCAAATTTGTAAATAAACTAATAATACATAGTCTGATTCTAATTTATCGGTACCAATAAATTAACATAAAACTATGATTAAAACAAAGAAAAATAGATATGAAGAGAACAAAGAGACAAGATCTTTGTTGATATAAAAACAATGATTATAAATTTGGAAGCACAAGGACTAGTTGGCAACTAGTGGGGGAAATTGCGTTAGTATGATCTTCTTTTTCTCCCTAAAACAAATCTACATAATAATTTATTTAAACATATGTACAGATATACATATGTACAAATATACATATATACAATATATTTATACAATATCATTAAAACCAAAACATTTAAATTTGTCAGTTTGGTTTACGGTCGGTCATTCTATTCAATAAAATAACTAAACAAATAACATTATTATAATCAATAAGAACTAACTAGCCAATTAACTTATCTAACTAAAAAGCATTGCCTTTTACATCTTTTTAATATAAAACCTCCAAAACACCAATTACACCCGCATCAATTGCAATCATTCATAAAATATATAAAAACAAATTAGCGAAACACACTGAAAAGCATCAATTTCGCCCACATCAATTGAAATCATTAATAACTAAAATATTTAAGAAAAAAACATGTGCATTCACATGTTATAAGCGAGTATATATATAAAACTGAAACATCACCTTGTTGTTTTTACTTGTATAGCCATCTATTTTATGTAAGCTTTATTATAATTTGTCGGTCATCATAAAAAGTTCCTAAGTGCTTAAATTAAAGGAAGTAATCTATATTTTCCATCCTTAGGAATGTACCTTAATATCATAAGTTCTAGACGAATAGGACCCACTTGTCATAATAGTCCTTTTGTCTTCCGTTACTTTTCATTTAACTGTAAGCCTTCATTAATCTTCATGCTTTCCGTTAGATAAATTAACTAAGAGTTGAACCTCGATGAATGAATATCCCTGAGACCGCGAATTTCGTCACTTATTTAGGCAAAATTAACTTATTTCTATTATGTTGGAACCGAGAAAAAAATATTATTTTCATTGTCGTTTTTCATTTATCAAATTTTTATTTATCAATATTCTACCGTATCTGACTGGACTTCATCTCTATATAACATTTTACGCCACCTTCTAAATTTTTGGCTTTTTAACCTTTTAGCAGACCTACCTCAAATTTACGCATTCAGTAATTTTCTCTCATAATAAACATTATTTTTAACAAAGTAAAAATCTAATAAAACCGACCTCTTTATGATTTACTTGTAACCTTTCAGTTTTTAAATTTATACGGGCCTAACTCTAATTTAAACAAATAGTAAGTTTATCCCATCATCATGGGCAATATTTCTTGTAAAGTTGTACTCCCTCCGTCCCGGTAGGTTCTTAACATTTGAAATGGAAAGTTCGACACACATTTTAATGCTCTTATCTAGTATAGTCCAATAACTTATTTTTAAGATTTTCCTTTTTTTTGAATAAAAATTCGAACATTTCATTTTTATTCAAACAAAAAAAGTTTTTAAAATACTTAATGTTTTAAATGTTAAGAATTCATTGGGACGTAGGGATGGAAATCGGGTCGGGTCGGGTCTGGTATTGCAGAATCCATATCCAAACCCGAAAATTTTATTCATACCCAAACCCGAAAAATACCCGAAAATGAATACCCGAACCCGATCCATCGGATTTCGGATCGGATTCGGGTATACCCGAAACCCGAATTTTTTTTGAACTGGATATTCATACTTGAACCCGAAACCCGAACCCGAACCCGAAATCTGAAAATTTGTATAAATTATTGATAGTGGAAGTGCTTGGGATCGAACACGCGACTTGTAGAGAAAGAGCTTTAATGTGTCATCTTGAACCACTACACCACATCATTAATTGTGTTATTATATGTATAGCTAATATTTAAAAAATCAACTCAATTGATACCCAATTTTTTAGATTTATTACTAAAAGATGTTTTGTTAACCCTGTAAACCTTATCACCTGTTTAAATGATTGAATAATTATATTTAATTAAACTTTATAGTTAGTTAATTTTTAACATAAATATAAAAATATATGTTCTAAAAATTATATAATAATATGTATAATGTATATTATTAATATATATATATACTTAGTTACCCGGACTCTTCATTTTACTTAGAGTACCCGTGTCGGACACTCGACACTCGGACATGGGTATGGACATTTGGACACTTATTTTAGGCCAAAAACATGTAAATTTTTCAGAATATTGCCGAGTCCGACACTTGGATACGAACCCGTGTCCGACACCCATACCCGAGTCCGGGTAACATAGTATATACATATATATTATAATGTGTAATATATAAAATTCTAATATTATATATATAATTAATATATATATATAACAATTCAGGTTTTTTCGGATTTCGGGTTCGGATCGGGTTCGGATCGGGTTCGGATCGAGTTCAGATAGAGTTTCGGATTTCGGATCGGGTTTCGGATCGGTATACCTAATATCCAAATCCAAATCCAAAAATTTTCGGGTTCAAAAATTAAATCCATATCCAAATCCAAAATCCAAAAAATCGGGTTCGGTAAATCCAAAATTTCGGGTTTCGGATCGGGTATCCGTCGGATCGGATTATTTTGTCATCCCTATTGGGACGGAGGGAGTAATTACAAATCTTGAGAATAGGATTCCCCGATTACAATTGTATTTCTTAAAGTTAATAGGACCTATATCTAATTTATGTTGATAGTAAACATTCATAAAATTATTAGATCTAATGGGACCTACTTCTGTACACATTTCTCATCATCCTTCCATTTTCTTAACTTTATTATCGTAAAGATAAAAGCATATGTATATTAAAAAATTGAGAAACTTAAAAAAAATGCATATTCATTTAGACATCATAATCAATAATGAATATGACTTTTAAATACATGTCAAGGAAAAAGTTTCATCACTTTCAATGGAAGTTTCAAAATTAAACTCCTTACATGAGGCATAGTGATGCTAAACAAATAATTAGATATTAGTTTGTATTTATTTTATATTACTCCGTCCGTCCCAATCATTTCTTTACACTTTCCTTTTTGGGATATCCCTTCCAATTCTTTACATTTCAAAATTTTCCAGAAGTAGTAAAGTTTTTATAATATAAAAAGTAAACCCATCCACTACTTGCATCCACTATACCCACTTTATATATAAAATATTAATCGGTCCCACCACTTTACTCACTTTTTAAACTTTCCACCACTACTTTATCATTTTTCTTAACCTCCGTGCCCAAACCAAATGTAAACAAATGGTTGGGACGGAGGGAGTATTAGTTAGAAATAGATTTCATTGTTATTAAAAATACATTTTTATATATATAAGTATTAGTATATTACGGTAAAGAATAAGAAAAAGATTTATTTTCTTCATAAGGAAGATTTTACTTGGTGTTTAAGTTTTAGGAGTTTATATAAACAATTGTAATCTTATATATTGAATAGAGTTAAATATTATTATTTGAATATGCGGATTTTTGTGTGTTTTTACTGATTCTCTGTAGAGATAGGTCATTTATCCCTTGTTTAACCCTTTACCCAATCCAGTAGTATCAGAGAGTGTCAGTGTATCAAAGCCTTTGTTCCTCCACCCAAACACCAACCTCACCAGTAACCAATTACCATATCCAACCATTCCATTACCAAAATTAGCCTACAAACGCATGAAAAATCACTGCCCAGCCATCTTGTCTTTCAGGAATTTAATCAAATACTTCACGGCAGCCAACATAAACTGTCCTAGCAACTGCCCGCCACAAGAAACTGCTCCCGGCAGCCACCAGAAGTTGCTCCAGTTGCTACCAGAAGAGCAGAAACCAAACCCTAGAACTTGCAAAACAATAATAAATTTTCCAGAACCTGTAAATCGGGCAATTTTTTTAATAATAATTCATATTGACGAAGTAAACAGCATTCTTGATACGTATATTGAGAATAACAATTCAAGATTAAGAAATTTGGAAGTTACATTTGAAGGTATGAGTTTGCAAATGCAAGATGTGCAAGCAACACTCAAATTAATTATAGGTAAACTTGGTCTGCAACATAATTCTCCACCATAAAGACCTCCATCTCCGCCTCTAAATCAACCTAATGGTGAAAGAATGTGAAACTTTATGTTGTTGATGGAGAAAAAGTACAAGACCGCCAATTACCCAACATTATGACCTATTACCTAACATTATGAGGATGATGCGCCTAAAATTGAAGTTGTGAGCAAGAAAACCGACATCATCATAGTGGAGCACTTTGATTTTGTAGGCATCAACAACATATTGAGCACGACTACCACAAAAAACTTTTATTCTTCGCATCTTGTTCCCTACGATCTTGCTATGGAGTTAGAATTGGATGTCTTCAAGGGCTATGACAAGTCATCCCTTTGTTCGTTGATTCTCAAGTATTCTAAAACTCGTGGACAGGTATTTTTCAACGGCGAGGCGAATGCTAGGCGAATGCTAGGCGAATGCTGTGGAACAAAAAACTAGAATACTAGTTTGTATGTATTTAATATTGTTAGTTAAAAATAGATTTAATTGTTATTTAAAATATAGTTATGTCATATATATATATAAGTAGAAATATTCTAGATTATGATTCAGAATAAAAAAGGATTTGCTTCCTTTATTAGGAGGATCTTACTTGGTGATTAAGTTATAGAAGTTTATATAAACAATTGTAATCTTATTTATTGAATAGAGTTGAACATTATGATTTGAATCTGCGGAATTTTGTGTGTTTTAGTTAATCCTTTGCGGAGATTATATTTCCTTGTCCCGCCCTTGTCACGCATCACATGTTAAGATGCAATGCAAGGCTTTTAAGAAATGTAACAGATGCAATGAATAAATTTACAATTTTATAATTACTCTCCATACACTAACATACCCGGCGTCCACAGTTATTTTCTACAAGGCTTAGCCTAGCGCATAACCTCTCCTCTTGGAGGTTGAGGATCTAAACTTTATTGGAGGTATATGTGTGTGGGTACTTAAATTATAGAATTGACATTGACTAAAGAATTTTTTTTGCTACTATATGAACTTCATTGTGCACTTTCAAAAAACAGCAACTTTAAAAACGAAAAGAGTAAGAATAAATTTGAAGAGCTGAGAAAAAATTGCAACAAAAAGGACCAATTTTTTACTCACTACTTTGTATATTAATCTTAAGTAATTGAAACTAGAACCATCAAACATCATATCAGACATAAGAAAGAGCGAATGAACAACAAAAGCTAACCTTCAAAAAAACATCAACAATCAACATGATATCTCAACTATCAACCTATCTTCTATACAAATATGCATTCCATGTGCAACCCAAGTAAACTAATACCAATAAATTTTAAGAAGACATATAGAACATGCAAATCAACCATATAAATTACGTTTTTTATTAATCCTGAGATAAATGATTGGAATATGTATTTTTGGAAACTCTTCCAATAAACTCTTGTTTCTCTCTCTCTGACCAAACTACCTTTCTTCATATAAGAATATTAATAATGTGTTGTGTCATGTGTGTATATACTAAAGTACAAAAGTATAATCACACTATTGTTGCTTGTATATAACTTATTGCATTCTGAGAAAGAGTATATAACTGCATAATTTATCTATTTTATATATCAACAATAAAAATAAAATAAAAGAGTCTCCAAGTAATGGTTCCTACCAATTAAACAAGTCTAATAGTTATGAGATATGTCAAACAGAGGTAGATTTGGCCGGGGAATATTATTTAAAATGATTAAAATTGGGGGCCTCAACTATTTTATTGGAAGTATGATGATATTTGTCACACTCAGACATGTTAACTTTTTCAAAGAGGAAAAAGTGGTTCCAAAATGCGACACATTCGAAAAGCGCAGAAACTGTGAAAGGCAAAAGCTGACGTTGCTAAAAGAGGGTCAAATTTTGATCTATAATTTTTGTATTATTAAGGAACAATGAATTATGAATATGAACCAAGAAAGATTTATATGCAATTTTAGTTAACCTAAATTACCTAGTGACGTACACAATATTTCTTTTTAAAATTTATAAACGAATTTGTAAATCAACCAAAAATACATAGTCTGATTTTAATTAAATTGACAATCAAATCTGTGAATAAACCAAAATAACAGAGGTTTTAATTTACCAGTGCCAATTAATTTACCAGGAAACTATGATTAAAACATGCAAACAAAAATGGATATGAAGAAAAACAAAGGCACGAAATCTTGTTGATAGAAAAACAATGATTACAAATTTTTGAAGCACAAGGACTAGTTAGTAGTGGTGGGAATTGTTTTAGTATGGTCTTGCTTTTCTCCCTAAAACAAATCTACATAATAATTTTATTTAAACTTATGTACAAATAAACAGATTTATACTATTTCTATACTATATTATTTTCGGATTTTATGAGAAACTAAGAATATATCTTGATGACATATGATTGTTGATGAGTCATAATTGTTGTTGATATTTAACAATATTAAAGCCGAAATTTTAGAATTTTGTCGGTTTGATTTTTGATCGATCATTCTATTCAATAAAATAACTAAATAAATAAAAATATTTTAATCAATAACAACAAACCAGACAACTAACTTTTCCAACTAAAAAACAATACTTCTTAAATATTTTTAATGTAAAACCTCCAAAAAAACACCATTACACCCGCAGGCAGCATCAAATGCAATCATTAATGAAATATATATAAGAAATCGTGAAAACACAAAAAAAACATCAGTTGAAATCATTAATGACCAAGAGATTTAAGAAAAAACCCCAGTATAAGCTACTAAGGTCTACACTGAATCACAACCTGTATAGAACGAAGGAAATACACTTACAGCTTTAATGAGTCATGCCCCATCAATTTGCCATCCCACCAATTCTGTGACATTGAGACTAAATACACGCGCAGGAACGGATATACCAATATTTGCCAATAATATTTCCAAGTGATGGGCTGATGGCATGCAAAACTGAGAATGAAGCATGCATTACACCATCCATGGGACTATGGTTTTCAATTGCAAACTACAGCAATGGAGCATCCATGAGACCGTCCATTTGAGCATTGGTTTCCAATTGCAAACTACACCAACGAAGATGAAGATGCCAGTTCCGGAAAAGAATTTAACAGAGCATGAGAGCATGATATCACTTAGTACAGGGAGGGGTAGGTGGACCATTATAGATAGCCAGATAGGTCAGTTTCTTTGTTGAACATGCATCTCACCTTCATTGCAACAAAAAAAACAAAAGAATATTTAATATAAATAATTTTCTTAGTAGCATCATATACATAGCAAAATAAAAGAAAGAACTAAAAAGGATGACAATGAAAAATGCAGTATCAAAGTGTGAACCAGAAAACTAAATTTCCATGCCAACAGATATATCACGAGGATATTTCGGTACAGGTCATTTTGACAAATTGACTGCTAGAACAATTACTGACAATCTGAAAACGTAGATACTAGTATAAAACATTGGTCGAATTTATCACAAATTCTTGGTATGACCTCATATCCTTCGCCATGCACGGGTAACTTTTAGTATTCTTTTTTATTAATTTTTACATTCTAATATTTGTTTATAATCTGCATCTGTTTTCGAGTTATATTTCGCCAAACATTGCAATAATAAACACTTAACAACTTACTAACAGAGCTCCTCTATAGCGAACTTCCTTTCTATCATCATCTCAAGTTCGAAAACCAGAAACAATTTGCTAAAATCGAAACGTACACAACTCAGTCACTTCTACAACTTAACAATAGGTGTGTACACAAATACTAAATACTTAACCAATATGAGCATTGAAAAGGCAGAATAGTCATGATAAAAGTATGAAATAAAATTAGGTTAAATCATCAAAATAAGTGAAATTAGAGAGAATACATACAGATATTTTGTATCTATTGGAGCTGTGAGAGATAAGCCGGCTTGAGTTAGTTGTGTGGGACCCATAGTTTGCCGCCGGAGCCATTTTTAGCGGCGGAGGTTCTGATCAATCTTGTTTTCCGGTACAGTTATCAATTATGTGTCACTTGGGTTAAAAATGACCCTAAAATGTCACTGTACATCGTGTACGGTTTATGTAAAACACCTAAAATGGAATTTCGTGTAACGTTTTGACATTTTGAATTTTTTATGCGTAAAACGTAGATGAAGTTCCGTTTTGGTTAAAAAACTATATGATGTACCGTTTTGAGCCAAAACGCTACTTTAACCACCGTTTTGCACATTATAAAAAGATTTTAAAAAAAATTAAAGTACTAAAACGGAACACTATGTACCGTTTTGCACTAAAAATACAAAACGGAAGACGAAGTACTGTTTTGAAATGACATTTTGGGCAACTATTTTCAAAAGTGACATTTTGGACTATTTAGCACTCAAAAGTGACATTTCGGTCCATTGTTCAATTGTATTTAGTTCTAGAAAATTAACAAATGTAGCAGTTTTTTTAAAAATGATGTATTTTATTGTCCTTTAAAAATAATAGCCTAAAACCCGTGCATCTTGTTTTTAATATTATATAAATTTGAATTTAATTTGAAATGCAAATTTTAAACTCTGAAATTTATTTATTAGAAATATTTGATAATATGATTTGATAATTATTTTATATATGCATGTGTATAATTTAGTAAAATTTTAGTTTTTAAAGAAATATCACTGACTTAAAGATTTAATTTTGTTAAAATTCTTAGGTGTGTTTACAAAAGATAATTATGTTTTAATTAAAAGATAAATTTTAGCTCATATTAATAGTAAACGAATTATTTTTACTTTGGTATACCGAACAAATCTAATTAATTATATTTAAATTTATTTTTGGTTAATTTGTTTACACCCGGATCAATGATATAAAGGTTATGTATCAATGATAAACCTAGATAAAAGTACATATTATTTTATGTTAGCTGGGATAATTATTTTCTTATTTTAATTTTGATTTATCATGAATTAATTGTATAATTTATTTTAGTCCGGATGAATAACATGTATTGATCTATTTTAGTCACACGTAATTATATTGACTAAGGAATCATCTCTATTTTAATTTTATTTAAATAGTTTTGGATATTACAGAATTTGAAAAAATCCCGTAATTATATAAACCCAAACATTTTACACACAGATCTGCAATCAAACTTTTAATATTTCGATTATTAGGGTCGGATCCTAATTATCCCATAATCCTAAGCCTACATTATACGTAACAACGAATTAGATAGACTTTAATTTTATTTTAATATGGATCAATAATATAAGAATTACCTTTAGTTTGAATTTAATTTTAATTTTAGTTTTAGTGTAGATCAATAATATATATTATTTTGTTTTAGCCTTAATCCTGTTATATCAACCATCTAATTAAATTTAGTTTGTTTTTATTTTCTTTTAGCTTTGGTTAAATATTATTTTATTTTAAGCCAAATAGATAACATATTTTATTTTATTCTGATGATATTATATCGACCAACACATTATGTTATCGTCCGGTTTGATAAAATATTTTTTAGCGAGATCGATATAGTATTTTTATTGTATTGTTTTAGCCCGGAATGAATATCCGAATAATATGTATAATTTTATTTTAATGAGTAGGGTTTCAAAAACAACACCCCTATCCCTACTGTCAGTAGGGGTAAAAAACAACACCCCTACTAGAAAAACTCAAACCCTATTGATAGTAGGGGTGAAAATTAACCACCCCTACTGCGCGTAGGGGTTTAGTTTTTCCACCCTAAGGGGTGTTGTTATTCCATCCCTATTGTCAGTAAACTGTCAGTAGGGGTTTAGTTTTTCCCTACTGGTAGTTTACTGACAGTAGGGGTGCAATAACAACAACCCTACTGTCAGTAGGGGTGTTGTTTTTGCACCCCTACTGTCAGTAGGGGTGTTGTTATTTCACCACACCTGAATAGGATCAATTATATCCACACTATCTCGCCGAGATGGCGATCAACTCATGCGCATTGACCTCTGACGCAGTATACATTTTTTGTGTGAATATTTTTGTGACGGAAGTCCGACAGTCAGTTGAAGTCTAAGTATAAGTAGTTTCGTTTAGGCGGTATGAATATTTTTACACAATTTGTTCATATGGGGAATCGAAGCTAACCCCTACTACTACCCCTACTGTCAGTAGGGGTGAAATAACTTTACCCCTACGGACAGTAGTGGTGAACTAACAACACTCTTACTGATAGTAGGGGTGAAATAGCACTATCCCTACTGGCAATAGGGGTGAACTAACAACACCCTACTGGCAGTAGAAATGTTGTATGAGTTATTATTTATAAATTAAATATTACTATGTAGAAATGTGGTGAAGTAGAGGGCTTTCACCCACTAAATCCCTTCTGGATATAATTGAAAATAAACCTTTATATTTAATAAACCTTTATATTTAATAAACTCTACAAGTCTTTTCACCTTTATATGTAAATTGACGTTATTCCAATGAAACTCATTTCCGCTGTAGGGGAGGGTTGGTATATATATGTTTGTGTGCGCGACACGTCACGGTTGTTTGACAAATGGAGGTAGTTATGGACTCTAGCCATTATGAAGTGTTACATTAAGAAAGTTTTGGGCAAAGAAGTTTCAAACAAATGCTAACATCTACGTTATAAATTATTAGAAGACGACTAATCTTGTATATTAACTAAGCCTTAGTACTAGTAATGAAAACTCTTTCTTAATTCCAGAGAGTACTAGTAATGTATTGCGAGTAGTAACCCCCAACGGGGTTTTAAGCTATGTATTATGTAAGTAATAGACCTTGAACCAAAGAAGTACGTCTTCAGTGGTGTTGTAGGAATATCTGTTGAAGATACTAGGTGATTTTGAAAAAATTTCACTGGGATCTTTACTTCTAATTTTTCAATATTAGCGTTCAATGGAAATCATAGAATACCTTAAGAAAATCTTAGGATGAGCATTAAGGATTTACTAGAGGATTTCGATAAAAATATTAAGCCACAAATAGGAGAAATCCTTAGGTTGCTTAAAATTCAGCATGCTAACCATGTTACAGGTAACATTGAGGCAGCAGCAGCAAAGATCATTACTGAATTGAAATCAACAATTCAAGAATGTCCTTGCAACCATGAAATCCTTGAAGCCCTCAAAGAAAGACAGCATAAAGGAAAAGAAATCATCACAACAGATGAAGATCCAGAGCACAAATCAAGGATCTGGAAATATAGTTACCCCAACTATAGTGTCGGGAACGAAGAGCTAGGAACTGGAAAAAATCCTGGCAGTCTGACGTGGCCATTCGGTGTTGATAAGAAATCAACATGAATTACATAAAAATAGTAGAAAAATTCTTCTGGGATAACATAAAAGAAGAAAAATTATAAGTTAACGAAGACAACTATAAAGTCCTCGAACAAGCAATCAGGTTAATGGAGTTAGAGGATGAATCTAAAGCCAACCAAGAAATAGAAGACAGTAATGAATTAAAATCTTTATTTGGTTTTAATGATTACAACATTCTTAACACAATTGAAAGTTTCAGTTCTAAAGAACAGGAAGACCTTCAAGAAACAGAAGTTGATAGTTCTGAAGATGAGGAAATAGAAAACCTCAGGACGAACACTCATCAAACTTCAGCACCTCCTTCAGCATCTTCTTCACCAAAAAGAGAATCAGGAGAAACATCATGTACAGAGAAAACTGAAGGAAGCAGAAAAAGAAAAGGTAATTTCTATCCTTTTAATAATTCTGAGGCTAAAGGAAATTCTAATATTTTTGGTAATAATATCTTAAATATTGACGGAAAGCCAAACAGAAAAGAGCTCATAGACACTTGGGCAAAAGAAATTAGTCTTATTATTCAGACTAACAAAGACGCTTATGATGATCAAAACACAGTTTTATTATTGATCGAACATAAGACTCTAGGTGTCATTAATAATTTTATTTAAAAACACCACTTGGGAACCAGTCATGAGTCCCGTACATCCTTTGACAATGTATTAGATGGCATCTATACAATGTTCTTAGGAAATTAATCAAGCTTCTGATAACTACAGGAGTATTAAGAATAAAAGAAAAGGCAAGAACTAGGATCACTAATATGCAGCTTGCGATATATGTTTCCTAGATCAATTTTTCTGTGATTATGAAAATATCTATACCAATTAGATGGACCAAGCGGAATATGTGAAGTATGTAAAATACTATCTCCTCAAAATTCCACTGGTAGGATTAAAAGCTTTAGAAAGATTTAATCTACAAGCTACTGGTCCAGCAGAGTATAGTTTAGCCTATGCTCAAAGAATTGTTAAAGAGGAAATCTCAAAATTTTGCGATTTAACAAATAAACAAAAGCAGTTGAAATCTTTTAGCAAAAAGTGTTGTGAAAAGATTGTCAAAAAACCATTTGAGTATGGATGTAGGAAAGCTTCTTACAAGAAGCACTACAGGAAGAAGTCTTATAAACATAAGACTACTTACAAGTTTATCAAGAAGAAGAAGCCTTATAAACCAGGTAAGTATTTCAAGAAAAAATCGTCCAAGAGATTTTCTAATGACAAGAAAAAGTTTTGCCCAAAAGGCAAGAAAAATTGCAGGTGTTGGATCCGTAACGAAGAAGGACATTATGCAAATGAATGCCCTAATAGAAAGAAGAATGACGGCAAGGTCCAAATGCTAGAACAAGTTTATTCTTTAGGATATATTCCTATTGAAGACCCTTATGAAGATACTCAAGAAGTATATTCAATTGAAGAATTGGACCCTGGACCAATAGAATCAGATTCTAATGAATCAACTTCCTCAGAATCCGACTGAAGAAGAAGAAGTGATGACCAACATCACTAATCCAAACTCTATTTATATCTCAGGTAAGTAAAAATTTACAGGATATAAACAGATTGAATTACATTGTTATGTTGATACAGGCCCCAGCCTTTGCATAGCAAGTAAACATGTTATTCCACCAGAACATTGGATTAACGCAGAAAGACCTATACAAGCAAAAATTGCTAATGGGAGCACCATTACAATGAGCAAGGTATGTAAAGACCTTAATTTACTGATAGCAGGTGAAATATTTCATATTCCTACTGTTTACCAACAGGAAGCTGGAATAGATTTTTTAATTGGTAATAATTTCTACCAATTATATGAACCATTCACTCA
>NW_027417635.1:0-56285 GCF_009905375.1 Apium graveolens | reverse complement strand
TCTGCACTCACTTGCAAAGTGTCCACTTATACCATAATTGAAACACTTGAACTTGGATTTGTCCACCATGTTCTTATGAGGTTTAGTGGCTCTAGTGTTTTTCTTAAATTTCATCTTTGCAAATCTTCTGGACAGAAATGCAAGATGCTCATCAATACCATCAGAGTCATCTTGGCTGGAGTTGTCTTCATTCTCAGCAACTTGCTCCTTACCCTTGCTTGATTCTGATTTGCTTGTGCCATCTTTGGAGTTTAATGTTGATCTTACAGTTTCTTGTCTGCATTCTTTCTCATTTTCAGCTACCAAGGCAACTGAACCTCCTTTCTTTCTTCCCTTCTCCAATACCTCATCCTGTTCCAGCTCTAGTTCATAAGTCTTCAAGATTCCATATAATCTTTCAAGAGTGAAGTCCTTATAATCTTGAGAGTTTCTCAAGGAGACAGTCATGGGTTTCCATTCCTTTGGCAAGGATCTTAAAAATTTAAGATTTGAATCCTTCACCTGGTACATTCTACCATACAGCTTCAGTTCATTCAACAGCCTTTGGAATCTATTGAATGTGTCATTTAAAGATTCATTTTTTTCAAAATGAAAATACTCATACTGTTGAATGAGAAGCTGCATTTTGTTTTCTTTTACTTGTTCTGTACCTTCACACAGTAGCTGAACTGTGTCCCAAACCTCTTTGGCAGTTGTGCAATTTATCACATTATCAAACATATCCTTGTCAAGACCATTAAACAAAATGTTCATAGCCTTCTTATCCTTGTGGACTTCTTCTGTGTCTTCCATTGTCCATTCTGCTCTAGGTTTTGGAATGGATTGACCAACAACAATTGTGGCTGTAGCAACTGTGGCTACTTTGTGGGGAATGTGAGGACCATTCTCAATGCAGTTTACATAACCTTCATCTTGGGAGAGTAGATGAAGGTGCATTTTCACCTTCCAATGGTGATAAAAGTCTTTGTCAAGAACTGGGATTTTTACTCCAATATCCTTCTTACTCATCTTTGTTAGTTTCCAAGAACTTTAAACTCTTTGTGTGTCAAGAGCCTGCTCTGATACCAATTGTTATTCCTAGTGAACTAACAATGAGATTTACAGAAGGGGGGTTGAATGTAAATCTCAAAACTTTTTCAAGTTTTGAGCAGTTTCAAAGGCTGTGTGTTTAAGATAAACAAGTGTGTGAATTGCTTTAAGCTAATACAGACAGATATATATTCAAGCACAAAAGTACAGAACACAACAGACCTTAAAAAACTTTTCTGGTGGATTTGTTGTTCCACCAGAGATGGTATTTCAGAAAATCTGTGATTCAAGAAGTTGATCACAGCTACATCCTAGTACAAACTAGATAATTTTTCTCAAGATTTTTCTAAACAGCTCTGGAAAAATTCTCTTCTAATTACTAGCTGCTACTTGGTTTATATAACACCAAGTTTACAAGTGAAGACAAAGATAAAAAATACAATAATAAAATAAGTTCTCCACTTATTTCTTCTCCATTTTACTCCAGTGCATTATTGACTATTGCCTCTTTATGCTAGAGTAGAACGGCTGCTTTTTCTGATGTTCCTGAAATAGGCTACCACATCTCAGTTGTCTCTGTCAACCCATGTGCCTCTGTTTGTAGGTACAACTACCACTTGTCAACTGCTATTTAACAGAACATCCGTTGAAGCCTTCATCCGTTGATGGCTTTATCCGTTGATGTGTTAGCAGTTGAAGCTCTATCCGTTGATGCACTCATCCGTTGAAGGATGTTATCCGTTGAAGCTTTAGAGACATCCGTTGAAGCTTTGTTTCTCATCCGTTGAAGGTCTTTAAGTTATCCGTTGACACCATTTCATTTATACAAAATTACAAGGCATGAAATATTTACAATTGGCCTTCCTATCTGCATATCCTTTAGTAGTCAACATGACTTATAATTTCCCTCAACATTTAAGAATTATATCTCAAATTCAGAGACTGAAATGTGCTACAACACTAGACTTATTTCTAAGTAAAGCTACACCATCAACGGATAGCCAAAGTGGTCTTATCCGTTGAGGCTACAAACACTAGATTTCTACTTAAGTGTTTTGTTAAACAGATCATCAAACTAATGTACATATATTCCTAACAATACCTATGCTAGAAATAAGCAAGTAGTTGCGTATACCCTTAGTATAGGGGATAAAAGGTGAACATATTTCTAAACCGGGAGTCGATGTTCCCGAGTATATTATATATATATATATATATATTTATATATATATGTGGATATAGTTTTTAAAACTATTGATCGAATAAGGTTTATTCGATACCTTTATTTTACTTAATTGAATATTAATTTGAGTATTCATACGAGGGCTTATGACTCAGTTTATTTTATTATATAAATATTATTTGAATATTCATTCGAGGGCTTATGACTCAGTTTATATTATTATTGAATATTACTTGGATATTCAATTGAGGATGTATGACTCCTTTATTTTATGAATATTATTTATAGTATTCATTCGAGGTATTATGACTCCGCTTATTACTTAATAATATTCTTTATTGTATTAAAGAATAAGGTGTCGATAATCAAACTTATTTTTGATTATTCAAATAAAGATATTACTTTCGTATAAGTATATCTTTGATTATTTGCTATTCATTCAAGTATAAGTTTTCCAACTTCTACCTCAATTATTCTTATGGGAATATTATTTAAATAATAATATTCAGACATTTTCTAAATATATTGGGGACTGATTTACTTCATTAAATCAGCTTTACTCCAAACACTCTTTAAAGTGTTTTCGAGTCTTCAAAATAATTTTTAAAAGTTAGAGCGGATCCCAAAACTCATTTTTATATTTAAGATCTTCCTTTTTAAGGGGATTTAAATACTCGCTCAAAACCTGAGGGATCCGGCTCTGTGGTGTATTTTATATTCGCAACAAGGTTGCAGTTTTGGTAAATGAATTGATTACTTACCCAACGTTCGGGAAGTAAGTCCATCTATTGAGTCGGCATAAGCAACATGGGCTCAGTGGGCGTCCATGATAGTGTAAGTGGCTCAGTGGGAGTCCATCAAATGCATAAGTGGCTGAGTGGCAGTCCAGCATAAGGTCCTATTGAGACCAGGGTGATGACCAGTGGGGAATTCGTCCATCTACTAGTAGAAAAGGTTACTTATTGGTATCCTTGCCTGATCAGCAAGATACCTGGTTTTTGCCAAAATTCTTTTCCTTTCCCAAAATTTATTGGATGTTTCAAACTCTGTTCATACTTTACATGACAGAGGTTTTCAGGAAATGTATAAAGAAGATGTATATATGGATATATATATATATATCAGAACTTAATGAAGTATATCATAACTTCATTTCCTTTAATAATATTTCAAAGATTTAATCTATTCAAATCTTGTCTTGTAGTCTCATCTATGTGATGAACTGTTGAAATCTCATTATACTTTGAACAGTGGTAGTTCAAGTAGCTTTATAAATGATATAAGTGTAGTGAAGTATTTGGTAACTTCATCCCTTGTTTTTACTTATATCTAGTAAGTAATTATCTTACACTTGATAAAAGATTCTAGTAAGTATCCATTTAGATACTTATATTATTATTATCACTTTATACTATCTTGCGAGCTGTAAGGCTCACTCTTGCTTTATTTCTTCATCACACAACAACAGTTAGGAAAGATGGCCAAACTCCAGCAGACCCAGCGCAAGCGCGTGGGAAGCGTCCCGCGTCTTCCCGATGATGTTGTGGCTGCTATAGCTGCAGAGGTAGATCTATTGGTAGATCAGGCATTCTACTTTTGAGAATCAAATTATGTATAACTATAACTTGTGGCAGATAATGGCAATTAACTGTAAATTATCAAGTAATCATTTTGGGTTGTAATAACTTTTAAATTGTGGATTCAAAGACTTGTACTTATTTCAATTTCATCTCTGAGACTATAACGGGTTGTGGTGTGTGTTAGTGTGGGGTCACAGCATAAGGTTATTTATTATTAATTAAGTGAAGTGATATTGTGGAAAGAAAGACCGTGACGACCCGGATCCCCGACCCCGGATCTGGGGGTGTTACAGAAATGGTATCAGAGCTAAGCGTTATAAACCTCAGAGATGATGCGACGATATAATAATAAACTCACAAAGATAATAAGAACTCTTGCCAAGTTCATGGTCGGACTACTTAAAGTAGTGCTGACAGTTAAAACCCTTACGGGAACCCTTATAAGTATCATGATAGTAACTTAGCTCGTTTAATGTGTAGGCGCCTGAGATAGAGGACCCTGAGATGTTCGAGTGTGAGCATGATGAGGCACTGCTAGATGTTGAGGATCAGGAGGAGCCTGAGATGGAGGAGGATAAGGAGGACCCCTCAGAGGAGTCAGAGACAGAGGTCATTGCTATTTCAGATGAGGAGGACCCCTCAGAGGAGTCAGAGACAGAGGTTATTGCTATTCCAGATGAGGAGGACCCGGATGAGGTCCCAGTAGCTGAGGAGCGTGTTGGACCTATGGTAGTGTATGCTGGTACCCCATTACCTACACTTCCGGTGGTCAGAGCCCCTACCCCTCCATCACTATCTTGGATTCCCGATGATGACAGCTCAGAGACCCATACTTCCGAGCCTAGGCAGACCGAGGAGGCACCCTCAGCGGCTCCGGATTCACCACCTCTTGACCCTGCCCACAGGCAGTCTTCGTTTGCTCATGGATATGTTCAGGATGTTCTGAGGACCCGAGTGGCTGTTGCCGAGGGCCGACTGGATGAGGCCAGGAGGGAGTTGGATGCAGAGAGGGCGGGTAGGCATACCCGAGCTTATGAGACTAGGGCTTCTATACCCCGATCCTTGAGGAGGGAGCTTACGGGGATAGAGCTCACGTCCCGAGCGAGACTCAGATCTCTCCAGGGGGACAGGCATGGTAGGATCTCCAGGCGGCAGGCCGACTATATCTTCCATCATGCGATGGAAAGGGTATGGGAGCTAACCCGCTCCGGTGTGTGATTCAGGATTGATGATGGAATAGTCTAGTTGTCTAGTTAGCCGAGGCCTTAGTAAGAGCCAATTTTCCGGGATAGTTAACTTGTATATAGCATCCCTTTTTCTGACTAGACAAATAGACTCTTGTGTATCACTTTTGGAATAGATGACTGTAGTACTGTTGTACTTTTGACCAGATCAAACTATGTATTTCTCACATTATGTATATATTTGTTTCGTTTCGGTTCAGTTCCTTAGTGACGAGGTCACTGTTTTTATCATTATTATTACTGCACTTCGTATTAGAACTTTTGGAAAATAATAGAATTGCGATATACGTTCTCCCCATTATGAAGCTGTGCAAGGCACAATGTTGTATATGATTGTGACCTAACGTTGAATTTCCCAATAATTTTTTTTATTATCAGAATCATGCCGCCAAGAAAGATTGGAACTAGGGTGAACCCTGGATCTGAGGACCAGGGAAGCCATAACCAAGATGATAGGAACCAGGAACACAGTGAAGAGGAAGATGAGGATTATGTGGAACAGGATGACTCCCTGTATGAAGAGGAAGAGGAAACATATGATGTTGAGGGATTTGAGATAGAGGCTGAAGAAGGAGAAACTGAGGTTGAGCAACCGGTACCAAACCCGGGCATGGATCCCATGGGCCAGTTCATGCAACTCCTAAGGCAGAATTTGGAACGTCAACCCAACCCACCCCCTCAAGGAAATAACAATACTGTGGCAAACTCTTTCAGGGCTTTTAAGTCCCTTAAGCCCCCTGAGTTCCACGGATCAGCCGACCCAGTTGAGGCAAGGGCATGGTTAAAGGAAATGGAGAAATCCTTTGAGATTTTGAGTACCGATGAGGCACAGAAGACTGTATTTGCTACCTACCTTCTGAAAGGAGAAGCTAACTACTGGTGGGAGGCCAAGAAAAACATGGAGACAGATGCTATTATAACCTGGGAGAGATTTAGTCAGTTGTTTCTGGGAAAGTATTTCCCGAGGTTTATGGAAAACCAGATGGAGCTCAAGTTCTTGGAGCTAAAGCAGAATAACTTGTCTGTAGCAGAGTACGAAGTGAAATTTACTGAGTTATCAAGGTTTGTGCCAGAGTTTGTGAGCACCGAGGAAAAGAAAGCTAGGAGGTTTCAGTAGGGACTGAAACCGTGGATTCAGAATAGGGTGGCAATCCTTGAACTTACAGACTATGCCACTCTGGTGCAAAAGGCAATGATTGTAGAAGTCGGAAGTGAACAGATGCAGAAGGAAAGAGAGAAGAAAGGAATAAAGAGGAAAAGTATGAGCATGGGTGGAGGTTCCGCAGGAAGGAGCTTCCCAACTAGATTTAATCGAGGAGCAGTGTCCCTACCAGGAAGGAACACTGGGTTTAAGCGGCATTTGAGTGTGAGTGTGAGCCAGGGCGGCCAGAAATCAAGAATGTACTATTCCAACCAGTCTCGACCCCCATTGCCAGCCTGTAACATATGTGGAAGGAATCACACTGGGGAGTGTAAAGGAAAGCCAGTAACCTGCTTTAAGTGCGGTCGGGAAGGCCACTATTCAACTAAGTGCCCATCATCAACCCCTGCCGTCATTCCAACCACCACTTGTCATCAGTGTGGACGCCCAGGTCATTGGAAGAGGGAATGCCCAATGAACAAACCAGCAGCTTCGGGAGCAAGCAGGGCTGCTTCTAATAAGCCACCTACTGCGAGGACTTTCAACATGACAGTCCAGGATGCTATGAAAGATTCAGATGTGATAGCAGGTACCCTTTCTCTAAATTCAGTCAGTGCAAACATTTTATTTGATTCGAGAACAACTAAATCTTTTATATCAAAGGACTTTGCGCGTAAGTTAAGACTTAAGGCTGAACCCTTGATAGAACCCTTGCAAGTAGAAATAGCCAATCATGAAATTATTCCTGTTAACCAGATTCACCCCGCCTGTGAGATAGGCATAGGGGAGCAATCCTTTAGTGTTGATCTGATTCCTTTTAAATTAGGGGAGTTTGATGTAATTTTGGGAATGGATTGGCTATCTAGCAATGATGCTCAGATAGACTGTAAAGGGAAGAAAGTTAAGCTAAATATCCCAGGGAAGAAAGAAGTTATATTTAGAGGAAAGAGGCAGACGCAGAGATTTTTGACCATGGGCCAGGCCAAAAGGATGCTACGAAAAGGAAATAAGGCCTACCTAGCCTATGTGGTGGACACGCAGAAGGAGGTGCCTAACTTATAAGATATTCCAGTAGTCAACGAATTTGAAGATGTATTCCCACAAGACCTTCCGGGATTACCACCCGATAGAGTGATTGAATTTGCTATTGAGTTGGCCCCAGGGACGGCGCCAGTTTCAAAAGCACCTTACCGGTTAGCCCCGTTAGAAATTAAAGAATTAGCTATCCAATTGCAGGAACTCTTGGATAAGGGTATGATAAGACCCAGTGTGTCTCCATGGGGAGCACCAGTTTTATTTGTTAAGAAGAAAGATGGGAGCATGAGGCTGTGCATAGACTATCGAGAGTTGAACAAGCTAACCATAAAGAACAAGTACCCATTACCTAGAATAGACGATCTGTTCGACCAGTTAAAGGATGCTGTTTATTTTTCCAAGATCGACCTGAGAACTGGATATCACCAACTAAAGATTAAACCCGAAGATATTTCCAAGACAGCGTTCCGTACCAGGTATGGGCATTATGAGTTCTTGGTAATGTCCTTTGGATTAACCAACGCCCCAACGGCTTTCATGGATTTAATGAATAGAGTATTTAAGAAGTACTTGGACAAATGTGTGATAGTTTTTATTGATGATATTTTGATCTACTCAAGAACTGAGGCAGAACATGCAGAGCATTTGAGGATAGCTCTAGGAATACTCAGAGAGGAGCAGTTGTATGCCAAATTCTCGAAGTGTGAATTCTGGCGGAATGTAGTACAGTTTTTAGGACATGTGATCAATAAAGAAGGAGTATTGGTCGACCCCTCCAAGATAGAGGCGGTCTCAAATTGGGAAAGGCCAACCACACCCATAGAGGTAAGGAGTTTCATAGGATTGGCCGGCTACTATCGTAGATTTGTACAGGACTTTGCGAAGATCGCAGCCCCTTTGACACGACTTACTCGTAAGACAGAGAAGTTTGAATGGACGGAGAAATGCGAGAACAGTTTTCAGGAATTAAAGAAAAGGTTGATAACGGCTCCGGTATTGGCATTGCCGGACGGAAAAGGAGATTTTGTGATATATAGTGACGCGTCGCACAAAGGATTAGGATGTGTGCTTATGCAGCACGGTAAAGTGATTGCGTATGCGTCGAGACAACTGAAGGAATACGAGATTAGATATCCTACTCATGACCTTGAGCTCGCGGCAATAGTATTTGCCTTAAAAATTTGGAGGCACTACTTGTATGGAGAAAAGTGCGAGATTTTCACAGACCATAAGAGCCTCAAGTACATATTTACGCAGAAAGAGCTCAACATGCGCTAGAGGAGATGATTAGAACTAATCAAGGACTATGATTGTGAGATTCTCTATCATTCAGGGAAAGCCAATGTGGTGGTTGATGCCCTTAGTAGAAAGGAAAGACTCAGAATGATAACAACTTCGAAAGAATTGATAAGGGATTTTGAGAGAATGGAAATAGAAGTAAAGGTAACTGGAACCGGAACTGAAAAGCTTTTTGAGATCTCAATGCAGCCCGAGTTATTGGAAAAGATCAGATTGTGCCAGGAGAAAATAATGAATGAAGGCAGAGAGTCAATGACGGGAGAGGAGATCCATACTGAGAAAGATGATAAAGGGATAATGAGGTACTCCTACCGGATTTGGGTTCCGAATGTTCAAAAGCTTAAAGATGAGATATTGGATGAAAGCCATAGTTCAAGGTATTCCATTCACCCGGGAAGTACCAAGATGTATAGGGATTTGAAGGAATATTACTGGTGGCCCAACATGAAGAGGGACGTAGCAGAATGGGTAAGCAAATGTTTGAATTGCCAAAGGGTAAAGGCAGAGCACCAGAGACCCAGTGGACTCTTACGACCCCTGGAGATTCTCGAATGGAAATGGGAACAGATAGCGATGGATTTTGTTGTAGGCTTTCCAAGGACGAAAGCCAATCACGACGCCATTTGGGTAATTATAGACCAACTGACAAAGTCAGCTCATTTCATTCCTATCAATGAGAGATACACAGTCGATAGACTGGTGGACATTTACCTTAAGGAAATAGTAACGCGACATGGAGTCCCAGCGTCCATTGTCTCAGACCGAGACCCCAGGTTCAACTCCAGATTTTGGAGGAGCTTTCAGGAATGTGCGGGGACCAAGTTAAATATGAGTACCGCGTACCATCCCCAGACGGATGGGCAGAGTGAAAGGACCATCCAGACACTAGAGGATATGTTGAGAGTCTGTGCAATAGACTTTAAAGGGAGTTGGGATGATCACTTGCCGTTGATCGAGTTTTCTTATAACAATAGCTTTCATGCTAGCATCGGAATGCCGCCTTATGAGGCCCTGTACGGAAGAAGGTGTCGATCTCCCTTATACTGGGATGAAGTAGGAGAGCGGAAGATGCTCGGACCCGAAGTGGTCCAAAGGACCAAAGATATAGTGGATCTCATTAGAGGACGGCTTGTAGCAGCCCAAGACAGACAGAAGAAATATGCAGACCTAGCCCGAAAGGACAAGGAATATGAAGTCGGGGACTTAGTACTGCTAAAGGTATCCCCTTGGAAGGGATTAATGAGGTTCGGAAGGAAAGGAAAACTAAGCCCAAGATACATTGGACCTTTTGAGATATTAAGACGGATTGGAAAGTTAGCTTACGAGCTAGCCTTACCCCCTAATTTGCAACAAGTTCATAATGTGTTCCATGTGTCAATGCTAAGGAAGTATCATCAGGATGCCAGACACATAGTGGAGTACGAGCAGGTGGATATGCATCTAGATCTAACTTACATGGAGAAGCCAGTAAGGATTATAGATAAGAAGGAGCAGGTGCTTCGGAACAAAGTAATCAAGCTAGTCAGAGTACTATGGCAGAATCATAATGTGGAAGAATCAACTTGGGAACTAGAGAGCACAATGCTAGAAAAGTACCCCCATTTGTTTTCTGTTTGATTCCGGGACGGAATCCTTTTCAGGAGGGGAGACTGTAATAACCCCCAAAATTTTCAACTTTTTGTAACCCTTGTGAATAGTGTTTTCAAGTTTTTAACTTGAAATTTTTCTTGATTTCCTTGAAGATCCAAGCATTCCTAAGACTTCTCAAGGCTTCTTAAGGCTTCCTAGCTCCTCCCACCACTTCGAGGAAGGTATATCATCTCTAAACCCTAGATTCCTATGTATTATAAGATGATTTTGATTAGTAGGGTGATATTGTAGCTTAATGTTTGTGATTTAGAGTTTGGGATTGAAATGGTATTGAAATGGAATGGTAAATGTTGTTGTTTTGGTTAAAAGATTGTAGTATAGTTAAATTCAAGCTTAGGCATAAGTATGAATGTTAAAATTAAATTGGTTGGGGCTGATATGATGTGATAAGGATGGATGTTGGTTGTATGTTTGATTTGAGGTTGAATTGGGTTGGTTTTGAATGGTTTTAAATTGGGAAATTGCGTAAACATAGCCGTCGTAACGTCCGATTTTCTTTGGATTGCTTTTGTGCATAACATTAGGACCCGAGAACCCCCTGCTAGGTTTTGACCATTACCATGTCTATATAGCTCGTGTTACGAGCTTCGTTTTGATATGTAGTTCGTTCGATTCCGATGCACGGTTTAGGAGAAACGACCGTTTCAAGTAACGGCGTTTCGCGAATGAAACTTTTCCCCTCGCCTTACTTTGAAACATAGGTTAAAGACCAAAAAGGGTTAATTAATGTATGAAACATTTATGGTAAGTGCGTTAGGCAGTTGGTAAGACACTCGCGAAGGAATCGCCTTAAAACTCATAAAGGTTAAATTATTAAAAATGGTGGAGCCGAGGGTACCCGAGTGACTTAAGAGAATCAGTAAGCGCAAAACAAGCGTTGGAGTCTAAGTTAGTTAAAGTATAGATTTACAAGTGACTTTGGTTTAATTCCAACTTACTTGTTGTTTATAGGTTACCAAACTCGTCCCGAGCCTTTTATCACCCCAAGTCGCTCAGGCAAGTTTTCTACCCGTTATACTGTTGTGGTGATGTATATGTGTATATGCATTATCATGTGATAGTGCATGATTGTTATTAGCAAATCTTGCGATATATTGGAGCATGCTGATATGGTATATATGCATGTCTGTTTCGTAATCTGGTTATCTATCTGTTGATTTCAATGCTTATAGTTGCATAATACCTATGCTAGAAATAAGCAAGTAGTTGCGTATGCCCTTAGTATAGGGGATAAAAGGTGAACATATTTCTAAACCGGGAGTCGATGTTCCCGAGTATATTATATATATATATATATATTTATATATATATATATATGTGGATATAGTTTTTAAAACTATTGATCGAATAAGGTTTATTCGATACCTTTATTTTACTTAATTGAATATTAATTTGAATATTCATACGAGGGCTTATGACTCAGTTTATTTTATTATATGAATATTATTTGAATATTCATTCGAGGGCTTATGACTTAGTTTATATTATTATTGAATATTACTTGGATATTCAATTGAGGATGTATGACTCCTTTATTTTATGAATATTATTTATAGTATTCATTCGAGGTATTATGACTCCGCTTATTACTTAATAATATTCTTATTGTATTAAAGAATAAGGTGTCGATAATCAAACTTATTTTTGATTATTCAAATAAAGATATTACTTTCGTATAAGTATATCTTTGATTATTTGCTATTCATTCAAGTATAAGTTTTCCAACTTCTACCTCAATTATTCTTATGGGAATATTATTTAAATAATAATATTCAGACATTTTCTAAATATACTGGGGACTGATTTACTTCATTAAAACAGTTTTACTCCAAACACTCTTTAAAGTGTTTTCGAGTCTTCAAAATGATTTTTAAAAGTTAGAGCGGATCCCAAAACTCATTTTTATATTTAAGATCTTCCTTTTTAAGGGGATTTAAATACTCGCTCAAAACCTGAGGGATCCGGCTCTGTGGTGTATTTTATATTCGCAACAAGGTTGCAGTTTTGGTAAATTAATTGATTACTTACCCAACGTTCGGGAAGTAAGTCCATCTATTGAGTCGGCATAAGCAACATGGGCTCAGTGGGCGTCCATGATAGTGTAAGTGGCTCAGTGGGAGTCCATCAAATGCATAAGTGGCTGAGTGGCAGTCCAGCATAAGGTCCTATTGAGACCAGGGTGATGACCAGTGGGGAATTCGTCCATCTACTAGTAGAAAAGGTTACTTATTGGTATCCTTGCCTGATCAGCAAGATACCTGGTTTATGCCAAAATTCTTTTCCTTTCCCAAAATTTATTGGATGTTTCAAACTCTGTTCATACTTTACATGACAGAGGTTTTCAGGAAATGTATAAAGAAGATGTATATGTGGATATATATATATATATATATATCAGAACTTAATGAAGTATATCATAACTTCATTTCCTTTAATAATATTTCAAAGATTTAATCTATTCAAATCTTGTCTTGTAGTCTCATCTATGTGATGAACTGTTGAAAGCTCATTATACTTTGAACAGTGGTAGTTCAAGTAGCTTTATAAATTATATAAGTGTAGTGAAATATTTGGTAACTTCATCCCTTTGTTTTTACTTCTATCTAGTAAGTAATTATCTTACACTTGATAAAAGATTCTAGTAAGTATCCATTTAGATACTTATATTATTGTTATCACTTTATACTATCTTGCGAGCTGTAAGGCTCACTCTTGCTTTATTTCTTCATCACACAACAACAGTTAGGAAAGATGGCCAGACTCCAGCAGACCCAGCGCAAGCGCGTGGGAAGCGTCCCGCGTCTTCCCGATGATGTTGTGGCTGCTATAGCTGAAGAGGTAGATCTATTGGTAGATCAGGCATTCTACTTTTGAGAATCAAATTATGTATAACTATAACTTGTGGCAGATAATGGCAATTAACTGTAAATTATCAAGTAATCATTTTGGGTTGTAATAACTTTTAAATTATGGATTCAAAGACTTGTACTTATTTCAATTTCATCTCTGAGACTATAACGGGTTATGGTGTGTGTTAGTGTGGGGTCACAGCATAAGGTTATTTATTATTAATTAAGTGAAGTGATATTGTGGAAAGAAAGACCGTGACGACCCGGATCCCCGACCCCGGATCTGGGGGTGTTACAGAAAATGCTCATATTTCTAAATCAGGAGCTGCATCTTGTTCTCTCTTAGTTGCTCAGTTCCATCACAGATAATCTGAATTGTGTCCCAGACTTCTTTTGCTATTTTGCAGTTGATGATGTTGTCAAAAATATCACCATCAACACCATTAAACACTATGTTCATGGCCTTTTTATCTTTCGTGACTTGTTCAATGTCTGGATCAGACCATTCATGTCTGGGCTTTGGAACTGATGGCTCATTTCCTGTAGCAGCTCTCATAGGAATATGAGGACCTCTCTCAATGCAATCCACATAAGCTTCATCTTGAGAAAGAAGATGTAGGTGCATTTTTACCTTCCAATGGTGATAATTGTCTTTGTCCAGAAATGGAATTTTAACTCCAACATCCTTCCTGATCATCTTGTTGATTGTGGTGATCTTTACGCTCTTTGTACTTCAAGAGCTTGCTTTTATACCAATTGTTATTCCCAAAAAATGCAACAAGAATTACAGAAGGGGGTTGAATGTAATTCTGGCTCCTTTTGAAATTTTTAAGACTGTTCTTACTTAATATATAACAGTGTTTGATTTAGCAAGAAGTGCGGAATGAAAGTTAAATAGAAATCAAAACACAAAGTAGTAAAACGCAAGGCTTTAAAACTTTCTGGTGGATTTGAACTTATCCACCAGAGATATATATATTAGTATGAGAACTCTGTGATGCTTGAATAGCACACAGCTGCTTACAAGTGAACTTGTTAACTTACAGAGAAATTCTTAACAAATACAGCTTTTTCTATCTCTCTGAAAATTATGATTACTTGGTTATTGTTCTAGTTGCTACACTTGGTTTATATATTACCAAGTTACATGACAGTAAGATAAGACAATAAGACAAACTATATCTAGTCTAACTTCATGCTGCTTCATTACTCTATTCCAGCATCTTTGAATATCTTCTTAATTTGCATGAAAATGGTAATACTTCTTTGTTCTCTAAAACCTGTAATTAGGCTGCCACATTCCTTTTCCATACAATCAACGCATGTGACTGTCAAGTCACTATCAACTGCTCTTTTGAATTTCAATATCCATTGAGACTTGACTGAATCATCTGTTGAAGTTGTAGTTGATCATTCGTTGATACTTTGGTTGATTATCCATTGAAGCTTTATAGATCATCCATTGAAGCTTTATTTGAGCATCCATTGAAGCTTGACTGATCATCCGTTGAAGCTTTGTAACTTATCCGTTGAGACTCTTTTCTTGACAGTTAACTCCATTTCATTTATACAAGATTACAAGGCATCATATATTTACAATTCACCAACCTATCTTGCATATAAATCTAGTAGTCAACATGACTTAAACTCTTCTCAAAGATCTAGTTCACTAAGCTATTCAAGTATGCAAAAATGTGCTACTTAATCTTATTTTACATAAGCTACTCTTTCAACGGATATTGAAAATGATCATCCGTTGAAAGCTACAATTACTAAGTTAAATCTACTAAGGTGTTTTGTTCAACTTATCATCAAGTTCACAACATATTCCTAACAACAATGGTTGTGAAAATTGATGACTTCTTGGAGAAAAGGATTGTTGTGAACATTAATGATGGTGGTTTGGACATGTGTCTTCAGGTGACTCTTACAAATCTTCAAACTTTAAGAGCATCTGAACTGAATGTAATGATTGACATAGTAAATCCAGTTATTCCAGAAGATACTCAACTACTCCATGAGCTCAAAAAGGCACAGATAGTAGCTTAACTTGAAGCCTATCTATATCCAAACAAAGGAGTAGTCTATGTATGTCCTACAACCAATCAAGCCAGTCATCTCCTTGTTCCTAAACACCGTGTCAGATCAAATATGAGGCTAATCATGACTTTATAGTCTGATCTAAAGTACAAAAGGAACAAGAAGCATGGAGATGTTGAGATGATAAGGATCTTGGACTGATATCTTCTGAATGCTGACACCATGTTGCCAAACACTCAATACAATCTAAGAAATGACAAGGATGATGATGAGTAGAAGGATGACAAATAAAAACCTTCTGGCTCAAATCCAAGTCAATACTTCAAGGAAACTGGTAGCAAGGATAAGAAGCAAGAAGAGAAGAAGGATGAGGATAAGAAGAAAGGGAGTGAGAGGAGAAGCAAGAAGAGACAAGATGGCTCAGAACCACATCAACCAACCCTAAAAGTGCAAACAACTCAAGCTCAACCTTCAAAGCCAACAATCTCAAACATCAAACCACCTCAAACCTCTAAGCCCAAATTCCTATACAAGAAAACTGCAAACACCTTTCTAAAATTACCAATCACCTCAAGCCAAACATCTCTCAAGAAAAATCACAAACCTACCTTCTGTCAAACCATCACTCAAAATAAATTACAAGTCTGTTGGGAGGAAACCTAAGAAAGCCAAGCCTACAAAAAAAGTAGAAGTCACTGAAAGGGCCATCTGGAATTGTTTCAAGCAAAATGATTTTCTATGTTTAAATTGGTGCATCTCAGATCAAGATTATTTTCAACAACTAGCCGAGGAAATAGGTAGAGCCTGGGTTGTAACTCTAAGGGAAGTGAGAATTTACTATGAAGATGGATCCTTCACATTTCTAGGCTACAACTTAATGGACTCTCTCTCTCCTACAGAAATCAAAAGAGTGATAAGTTTATTGAAGGATAAGGATACTGCTACTAGAGCATGTAGATCTGTTTTGGCTAAATTGTTGATTTTAAGAGAGGAAAGAAGAGCAAGGAATGAAGCTGAATATGAGGAGAGGATAAGGAAGTATGATGAGAAGATTGAAATGTTCATTAAAAGATCAAAAGAACTCAAGGCCAAAGGAATGAGCAGGATCTCTAAAGATGGAAAATTCTTAAACATCAAAGCTGACAAATTTTCAAGATTTAGGATTGATTTGCTAAATGGTTATCCAAAGGCAGACAGACTTATACTTGTAGAAGCTCTAAGTGAGACACCTATTATAGAAGAACTTGAAATTCTTGTTTACTTAAAGGATCTCATTAGAGTAGAAGCAGAAGCAAAAACAGTCTTTACCTAATGCTTGTAACTATTTAAACTCTATAAGTCTCCTAATGTATAAAAGTTGTAATTGTATCAATATTTATGTATTAATCTTATTTTCCATTATAACTTTGGGTTAGTCTTGTTAATAGGCATGAATTTGTGTTAAACAATCTTCTCATAAATTGGGGGAGATTGTTGTGCAAGACATGCATGTACAATAACAAAACTAGGTCAATTTGACAACCCTAAGTAAGTTATATTGTAATCTTAGTTTGCATTTTGTATTGTAACATTTAAAGTCTGTAAAAATGTCAAAGAGAAGACTGGAGTCTTTTTATAAACAGTATCAAGCCTAAGAATTCTATCTGGAAAAAGATCAAGAAAATCATGCCTCAGAAGTATTATGAAGAAGCTTGGAGTTGAATAAATCTGTTTTGAGAAAAATGTTCTAAGTCAAGATCTCTACAAGTCACAGATTTAGTGTTATAGAGAAATCATTCGAGAACTCCAGAATGACTTATAGAGAAGTCAGGAAAGCTACTAGAGAACTTAGAGATATCGACAAGCCAAATTGAATACATGAAGATTGGAGATATCGACAAGTCATTTCTTCACTAGAGAAGTCAGAGTTATCGACAAGTCAAATATCACTAGAGAACTCTGTGATATCAACAAGTCAAATTTCACTAGAGAACTCTGAGATATCGAAAGTCAAATATCACTAGAGAACTCTAAGATATCGACAAGTCAAATATCACTAGAGAACTCTGAGTTATCGACAAGTTAATTAGTCACAAGAGAACTCAGAGATATCTATAAGCCAAAGTGAAGACATGAAGTGAAGAGATCTCGACAAGCTAAGTTATCTTATAGAGAACTCAGAGACCTCTACAAGTCAAAGCAACTATAGAGTAATGAGAGATCTCGATAAGCTAATTTACTTAGTGAGATGTCAAGTTCTCTATATACCAAACTGGAGATCTCGAGGTAAAACTCAAAGTACAAAATGCAGACCAGTTCAATATCCAAGATTAAAAATCAACAAGCAATCCACTCAGTTGGATTGACAAGTCTATAAAAGGCAGCTTGAGGCAGGCAAGATCAAGGGTCAAGATTAACTGACAAAGGAAGATCAAAGTTAACACAGTATGCAAAGATATGCTAAGCCAGAAATGGAAGATATACTTTTCCTAAAATGGAATGATTAGTGACAGTTTACTAAAGTGAATAGCATTTCTTATTACACAATGTGTATACCAGTAGTTAACTATCATATAGAGTTAACACTGGTCCTTTGTTAGATGTAACAATTTAGATCAAAAAAATCTTGTATTTTCTCAAGGAAGAAGCTAAGTTCTTTAACTACAAAGAGCCTAGAAATTTTGTAGAAAAACATTCTTAATTTTAATATAAAATTAAGTGAGTTTTGAAAGACTAGTGTTCACTGTTATTGCTTGTTTAATTTCAGTATTAACACATCTCACTACAAGATTTAATTTACTTTATTCACAACCATAAAAACTTCAAGAAAAGCATAAAAATACAAAAACACATTCACCCCCCTGTGTGTAATTCATTATCTAACATTATCACTTTGTGGTATGCATAACTCGAGTATTTTATGACCTAGCAGCTCTTAAGAATATTGTTAATGAGAGAGTTTTGTAACAGTTTATTAAAGATCAATATAAATTGTTATTCGATTATACTGTTTACGGTTATTCTTACTTTACTACTTTAATTAATCGATTTGTTTGATAATTGTATCTAATCCTCTTAAATAATTATCATTACTAGCCAACAAGTGGTATCAGAGCGGTTAAATTAACTGTTAATTTGAAAAGATCAAATATGGCTCGAAGTAAGTATGGAAGCATGAAAATTCCTATCCTCAAGAAAGTTGATTACTCTACATGGAGAGTAAAGATGTTGATGTTCCTTAAAGCTATTGATGATGCATATATTGATATTATCAATAAAGGACCTCCTTACCCTGAGAGGGTTGTGTCCATGACATCAAATGTTCCTAAACACTATATCAGGAAAGAGAAATCAGAATGGTCAGATCCTGAGAAAGCTGCAATGCTTAAGGATGCAAAAGTCAGGAATATTTTGCATGATAGTTTAGACAATGTGATGTCCAACAGGGTGATTGCCTGCAAGACTGCAAAAGAGATATGGGATACTTTGGAGACATAGTGCCAAGGTACAATGACGATAAAGAAGAATAGAAGAGATGTTCTTGTGCAAGAGTATGAACAATTTGATGCCAAGCGTGATGACTCAATTACTGACATATATGATAGAATCCTGACACTGCTAACTGATCTATCATTGTTTGGAAAAGAGTATGACAGGGAAGAATCAAACACCTAGTTTTTGAAAAATCTTCCTGGGGAATGGTGTAATAACCCCAATTTTTGGGAAATTTTTGAAACCCTTATGAATAGTGTTTTTGCTGAATGAGAAAACTTTTCATGCCACACTATGTAGGGGTTCTGATATGGATATTCTGAGATTTTATTAGTACTTTATATGGGATATAAGTGTATGTAAAGATCGTCAGAATCCAAATCCGAACACTTTGATTTTTCCCGGAAATACACTAGATACGGAAAGATTTGAGAAAAAGGTAACAGGATAAAAAGGATTTAAATTAAAGGATTATAGGAGAGGATCATAAAAGGAATATAATATATTGAGAAAGGTTAAGGGAACCTAAGTAATAAGATCCCGGGTACGATCCTTCAAACGATAAACGAAAACGAAAGTTAAGCGAACCGTATAACAGATCAGCGGTCATTAGGCAAACAATTAGGAAGTTAATCAAAGGGATTAGAGAGGATGATGTCACCCAACCAATGAGAAGAGGACAAGGAGGGGAGGATGACATCATGAGGATGACACAAGCATGAACCACTAAAACAGAACCAGAACAGAACCAGAACACTAAAACTGCTGTATCTCCTTCATTTCTCACTCAAATATTGTGTTCTATAGCTCATTGGAAAGGTATTGAGATGGCCTACAACTCTTGTTCACAAGTCTCGTCCAAATAATCATGGTAAGACCCTCATTTTTACAGTTCTTTAAATCGGACTTTTAGAAACTTCAAAGCCTAACTTTGTGTTCTTGATTTCTTTGGAAAGATCAAGCTTGTAGGAGGCTCCCTAAGGCTTCCTAGCAACTTAACACCTCCCAAGGAAGGTATAAACTTCAAACCCTAGCCTTTACTTTATTTGTTAGTAAGTTTAATGGTTGGTGTTGTGAAATGAGAAGCATGGATTGTGATTATTAGTAGTTTGGTTTGATTTGGAAGTGTTTTTGGTAATTGAAGCTTGATTATAGTTCATAGGTCTTGATTGTGGTTGTTTGAGTTGAAAACCTTGGAGATTATGGACTGATGTGGTATGGTTTAGGTGAAGTTTTGTTGTATTGATGGTTATGAGTTGGTTGGTGGTTAATTGGAGTAGTTTAAACATTGGTAATCGCGTAAACATAGTCGTCGTAATGTCCGATTTTCTTTAGATTGTTTTTGTGCATAACATTAGGACCCGAAAACCCCCTGCTAGATTATGACCACTGCCATGTTTAGATAGCTCATGTTACAAGCTTCGTTTTGATATGTAGTTCGTTCGATTCCGATGCACGGTTTAGGAGAAACGACCGTTTCAAGTAACGGCGTTTCGCGAACGAAACTTTTCCCCTCGCCTTACTTTGAAACATAGGTTAAAGACCAAAAAGGGTTAATTAATGCATGAAACATTTATGGTAAGTGTGTTAGGCAGTTGTTAAGACACTCGCGAAGGAATCGCTTTAAAACTCATAAAGGTTAAATTATTAAAAATGGTGGAGCCGAGGGTACCCGAGTGACTTAAGCGAATCAGTGAGCGCAAAACAAGCGTTAGAGTCTAAGTTAGTTAAAGTATAGATTTACAAGTGATTTTGGTTTAATTCCAACTTACTTGTTGTTTATAGGTTACCAGACTCGTCCCGAGCCTTTTATCACCCCAAGTCGCTCAGGCAAGTATTCTATCCGTTATACTGTTGTTGTGATGTATACATTTGTATATGCATGATCTTGCGATAAATGCATATTGGTTATTTAGCAAATTCTTGCGATATATTGTAGCATGTGATATGGTATATATGCATGCCTGTTTCATATTCTTGAAATATATATCTGTTGGTTCAGTTGATAATACATATGCTAGAGAATAGCGGTAACTTGCATATACCCTTAGTATAGGGACCCAAAGGTGAAAATATTTTCTAAAACCGGGAGTCGAGGATCCCGAGTAGATTTTGTATATATGGATATGGATATATATATATATATATATATATATATATATATATATATATTTATATATATATATATGGTTATAGTTTTCCAAACTATTAATCGAATAAGGTTTATTCGATAACTTTAACTTTATTTTATTATTGAATATTATTTCGAATATTATTCGAAGGCGTATGACTCCTTTTATTTATTTATTTGAATATTATTTGAATATTCATTCGAGGGCTTATGACTCTTTTATATTATTTATTGAATATTATTTGAATATTCATTCGAGGGCTTATGACTCTTTTATATTATTTATTGAATATTATTTGAATATTCATTCGAAGGCTTATGACTCTTTTATATTATTTATTGAATATTATTTGAATATTCATTCGAAGGCTTATGACTCAGTTTATATTATTTAATGAATATTATTTGAATATTCATTTGAGGATCTATGACTCCGATTATTTGCTGAGGTATATTCTTTATTTTATTAAAGAATAAGGTGTTAATAATCAAACTTATTTTCGATTATTCAAATAAAGATAATACTTTCATATAAGTATATCTTTGGTTATTTAATACTCATTTCAAGTATAAGTTTAATACTTCTACTTCAATTATTTTTATAAAGATTATTCTTTATGGGAATATTATTTAAATAATAATATTCAGTCATTTTCTAAATATTCTGGGGACTAATTTACTTCATTAAATCAGCTTTACTCCAAACACTCTTTAAAGTGTTTTCGAGTCTTCAAAATGATTTTTAAAAGTTAGAGCGGATGCCAAAACTCATTTTTATATTTAAGATCTTCCTTTTAAGGGGATTTAAATACTCGCTCAAAACCTGAGGGATCCGGCTCTATGGTGTATTTTATATTCGCAACAAGGTTGCTGTTTTGATAAATGAATTGATTACTTGCCCAATGTTCGGGAAGTAAGCCCATCTAATTGAGTCGGCATAAGCGACAGGCCGGGGTACGGTCTATCAAAGTGTAAGTGGCTGGGTGGCAGTCCATCAACGCGTAAGAGGCCGGGTGGCGGTCCAGCACAAGGTCCTTATGTGGCCAGGGTGATGACCGGTGGGGGATTCATCCATCTACTAGTAGAAAAGGTTACTTATTGGTATCTTTGCCTGATCAGCAAGATATCTGGTTTATGCCAAAATTCTTTTCCTTTCCAAAATTCATTGGATGTTTCAAACTCTGTTCATACTTTACATAACAGAGGTTCCAGGAAATGTTTAAGAGATATATATATGTGGATATATATATATCGGGACTAAATAAAGTATCTCGTAACTTTATTTCATTCAATAATATTTCAAAGATTGAATCTATTCAAATCTTGTCTTGTAGTCTCATCTATGTGATGAACTTTTGAAACTGATTATAACTTGAACGGTGGTAGTTCAAGTAGTATTGGGAAAGATATAAGTATATTGGGGTATTTGGTAACCTCATCTTTTAAACTTATATCTAATTAATAATTGTCTTATGAATGACAAAGATTTTCAGAAAAACGTTGAGACAAGGTTAGATATATGAGATCACCTTGCAACGATATTTTTTTATACAGTTATAAACTGGGACTTTGTGTATATTATGCATGGAAGAGGACTTCCAATATTTTGAAAAGTATATATGTATATATACTGAATATTTTGCGACTTCATCGCATTAAGATATCAAACTTGGTTCATTTCTTTTGACCAAGACTTTCATGAGTATTATGAGTAGGCTCATATATTGTAAATCATTATACATATTATTTTGGTGGGCTTGCTGCTCACCCTTGCTTTATTTCTTCATCACACAACAACAGTTAGGAAAGATGGCCAGACTCCAGCAGACCCAGCGCAAGCGCGTGGGAAGCGTCCCGCGTCTTCCCGTTGATGTTGTAGCTGCTATAGCTGCAGAGGTAGATCTATTGTAGATCAGACCATCTACTTTTGAGAATCAATTATGTATAATTATAACTTGTGGCAAATAATGGCAATTAACTGTAAATTTATCAAGTAATCATTTTGGGTTATAATAACTTTTAAATTGTGGATTCAAAGACTTGTACTTATTTAAATTTCATCTCTGAGACTATAACGGGTTGTGGTGTGTGTTAGTGTGGGGTCACGACATAAGGTTATTTATTATTAATTAAGTGAAGTGATATTGTGGAAAGAAAGACCGTGACGACCCGGATCCCCGACCCCGGATCTGGGGGTGTTACAAATGGAATACCCAAGCCTCAGTAATCAGGAATCAATATGATCTTGATTCACTTACATTGGATGAAGTCTATGGAATGTTGAAAACTCATGACTTGGAGATTTAATAAAGGAAAAAAAGGGAAGGTTCGGAATATGAAGGCTATGGCTCTAAATGCTGAGACTCATAAAGGCAAGGAAAATATGAGTGAAAGGTCAAGAAGAAGGAACATAATGGATGAGTTAGATACTGATGAATCATCAGATCCTGACCCAGATATTGATGAGGATTCTAAAATTGAGTTAGATGATCCCCAAGTGGTTCAAATAGATGTTATGCTGGTGAAAGGCTTTAGAAGGATGAGGTTTATAAAGCCACAGACAAAAGGTGGTTTTAACAGAAAGTACTCTGGTGATGGCAAAGGCAAATTCAGAAAGAATGAAGGACAATACACCATGGGAAGGAAGTTTGATAAAGCCAAGTTGACTTTTTATAACTGCAATAAAAAGGGACATCTGGCTACTGAGTGCCCCAAGTTAACTGGAAAGGCTTTGTTTACATCAAATCTAACAAAGACTGGATGGACTCAACAGGAAATGATAATGATGATGAATGCTATACACTCATGGAAACTCATGGAGAGAATAAGGTACCTTCAGTTATTTTCCTTATTGATACAAATAAGATGTATGAATTGAAAACTTTCTTATACTCTTTGCATGGTAATTTCAAGAATAATTCAGTTGAAAATGACAGTTTAATTTCCGAGAATAAGAAACTTAAGGTTAGAAATGATCACTTAGAAGTTGAGCTTGTATGTATACATGAAATTGAAAGAGCATGTAAAAAGGCCACACATAATGAAGCTCAGATGCACATTAAATATGTTATTCTAGAGGAAGTACTTGAGAAGGAGCGAGAAGTATTTAAAACCTGGATGATTTTAGGTAGAAAGGTTCATAACTTTATAAATGACAAAAACTGGAAAGAATGTCTAGGTTATAATAAATTTACTGATAGGAATATCAATAAAGTTATTAATAACACCACTCCTGTTAAATTTGTCAGAATTGATGAAAATGGAATAAAATCTGTATATGTAGTAGGGTCTACCTTTAAGATTCCTGATAGGAAGATTCCTGATAAGAAAAAGGTTGAAATAGAGTTAAGGAAAAGAAAGATAAAAATATAGGTCTTCTTTCTAAAAATCAACCAGAAAAGAAAATTTGTAATGTGACTACTAAGACTCACAAATCTAGTGTAAAAGAGGTAAAAATGGAAAACAGTGAATAAATAAAGCAAACAATTATAAGTACATTCATGATTCTCCTAGAAAAGCTTGTTTTAACTGTGGTAATACTAATCATATTGCTATTAATTGCAGGAAGATTAAAAAGAAAGCCACTAAGATTTCTGATTCTAATATTAGTGGTATATCAATATTTTACAAACCACGGAACCCCTATTCTCACCGTGGTAGCATTTGGCATTCTATTTACAAATGTAAAGATTATCATAGCTTGTATTATAATAATTATGATCCTTTACCCAAATTCAATAAAACTGTTATTTCAAATAGAAATGCTAAATTGAATGTGCATACATCTTATAGAGTTGAAACTGTAAGGAAAAATCTTGATAGATCAAATCCTGATGGAGCAATTTCTGATGGGTCAAATCCTGACGGGTCAATTCCTGACAGAAAGTCTTCTGCTACAAAAATACATAAGATGTCAAAAAGGACCCAACACGTGTGGGTTCTTAAAAATGATAACAGATTTCCATATTTCTAATTACAGGGAAATAAGAAGAATGTGCTTGTACTAGATAGTCGATGTTCTGCACATATGACTGAAACTAAATCCATGTTCTCAAAATTTGAGGAGAAGGCTGGCCCAATAATTTCCTATGGTGATGGAAATGAAGGAAAAACACTGGGATATGGAAATATAATCATTGGAAATGTCATCATCTCAAATGTAGCTCTGGTAGAAGGATTGAAGCATAATCTATTGAGCATCAGTCAAATTACTGATAGAGGATACTATGTTGTGCTCTATGATACTCACTGTGAAGTAGTTTATAAGGTCACAAAGAAAGTTGTTTTCAAAGGATATAGACATGGAAACATCTATCAAGCCAAGTTTCATGCAGATACTGATGGACCTGAAACTTGTTTAATAAGCAAAGCATCAGTAGATGAAATATGGAACTGACACAAGAAGATTTCTCACCTTAACTTCAATAATATAAATGAATTGGTGAAAAGAAATTTGGTGAGAGGTCTACCAAACATGTTTTACTCCCCTGATGGTTTGTGTGATGCATGTCAGCAAGCCAAACACAGAAGGACCTCATTCAAAAGGAAGTCTGAATCATCCATCAAAAAGACATATCAATTGCTACATCTAGATATCTTTGGCCCTGTGAATGTCATTTTAATCAACAAGAAAAGGTACACTCTAGTTGTTATTGATGAATATAATAGATTTACTTGGGTATTTTACTTGCACAGTAAGGATGAAACTGCAAATGTTCTTTTGGATCTGATTGAAAATGGCACAAAATAAAAAGTGCAAATTTTAAGAAGTGGCAATAGGGCTGAGTTCAAAAATAGCAAGATGGATGAACTATGTAGATACAAGGGAATTTCTCAACAATTTTCAGCTCCTGGAACACCTCAATAAAATGGAGTTGTGGAAAGAAAGAATAGGACACTGATTGAAGCAGGAAGGACTATGCTTGTGGAAACTAACCTACCAACATACTTTTGGGCTGAGGTTGTCAATACTTCATGTTATACTCAAAACCTGACTCTGATCAACATACATGGATTAACTCCTTATCAAATGATCAAGGAAAAGAAGTCAAGCTTAAAGCATCTTCATATCTTTGGATGCACGTGTTTTGTTCTTAGAACACATCCTGAAATGCTTGGAAAATTTGACTAGAAAAGCTGATGAGGGTATTTTTGTTGGATATCCTGCATCAAAAGCCTATAAAGTCTTCAATCTGAGAACAAGAACAATTGTTGAATCAATTTATGTCTCTTTTAATGATAAGTAGGTTACTGGAATTGAAGAAGACACTCATAAAGAACTTGTGTTTGCAAATAAAAGGCTCAAGTCAGGAAATGATCTAAATCCTGATGACTTGTCAATTCCTAATGATTAGTCAAATCCTGACAAGTCAAATCCTGACACTGAGTCAGATCCTGATGATAATTCTGATCCTGATCTAGAGTTAATTTATGAAGATCCACATGTTGAGGGGGAGCAATATCAACATACAGACAATAATAACTCTAGTGACTCAAATCCTGATGATACTGATGAATCAGGAAATACTGGATCAACTGGAAATTCTTCTAGTATAACAAATAATATCTCATCAGGAGGTGATCATTCAATTGAGCATCAAGATCAATTTGGTGAACAGTCCATAAATGGAAGCCCTTCTCAATCAGGTAATGACAGCACTGATACAGGGGGAGCTTTATATGAAAATGATGCATCCAATTCAGGGGAGCATCAGGAAATGGGACTGAACTGCCAAAAGTTGTTAAATGGACAAAAGATCACACACCTTATCTTATCATTGGAGATCTTGATGTTGGTGTTCAAACAAGGAGTGCAACTGAACATGAATGCTTCTATCACAACTTTGTTTCTAAGGTTGAACCAAAGAAAGTAGAGGATGCACTCAAAGATGCTGGTTGGATTCAAGCTATGCAGGAAGAGTTGAATGAGTTTGAAAGGAATGAAGTGTGGAAACTGGTTCCAAGGCCAAAGAACTAATCAGTTATTGGCACTAAATGGATTTTTAGAAACAAGATAGATCCAGATAACATAATAATCAGGAATAAAGCTAGACTTGTTGTAAAGGGATATTCACAACAAGAGGGAATTGACTATGATGAAACATTTGCTCATGTGGCAAGACTGGAAGCTATCAGAATTTTCTTGGTAGATTCTGCTCACAAGAAATTCAAAGTCTTTCAGATGGATGTCAAAAGTGCTTTTCTAAATGGATAGTTAGAAGAAGAAGTGTATGTTGAGCAACCACCTGGTTTCATAGATCCAAAGTTTCCAAATCATGTGTACAAACTTGGCAAAGCTCTATATGGACTCAAACAAGCATCATGGGCCTTGTATAAGACACTTGATAAATTCCTGTTTGAAAGTGGTTTCAAAAAAGGTACTATTGACAAAACTTTATTTTACATAAATAAAGGTAGTGATTTGCTTTTGGTACAAATTTATGTTGATGACAATATTTTTGGGTCTACTCACAACAAGCTTTGCAAGATATTTTCTAATCTTATGAAGTCAAGGTACCAAATGAGTGTGATGGGTGAGTTGAGTTACTTTCTTGGACTGCAAGTTACAAAAACTGATGAAGGTATTTTCATTAATCAGTCTAAGTACACAAATAATCTATTGACAAGATTCAATACGCAGGAAAGTACAATTGTTGCAACTCTAATGGCCCTGCTACAAAGTTAGATCCTGACCAAGGTAAAGAAATTGATGTCACTTCCTAGAGAGGTATAATTAGTTCATTACTTTATCTAACTGCAAGTAGAACGGATATTATATATGCAACCTATTTGTGTGCAAGATTTCATACCAATCCTAGAGAACCTCATTTGATTGATGCAAAAAGATTTCTGAGATACTTAAAGGAGACTCAATCTCTTGGGTTGTGGTATAGAAGAGAATCAGATATCAGTCTAGTTGGCTATTCTAATGCAGATTTTGCAGGATGCAAAATTGATAAGAAGAGTACCTCAGGTGGCTGTCAATATTGGGTGGTAGATTGGTTACTTGGCAAAGAAAGAAACAAAAATCAATACCTACATCTACAGCTGAAGCTAAATATATTGATGTGCTCAGATTCCTTGGATGAAAAATCAGCTATTGGATTATGGATTGTCTTACTTATAAATTCCTATATACTATGACAATCAAAGTGCCATTGCTATGACAGTTAATCCAATACGACACTCACTCACAAAATATATCAGTATCAGATATCATTTTATCAGGGAGCATGTCATGGAAAGAACAATTGAGCTTTACTTTGTTCCAACTGATCCAGAAGTAGCTGATATCTTCACCAAGCCATTACCAGAAGCAACCTTTGGAAAGCTACTACATGAGCTTGGAATGGTCAGCTATGAGAAGAAATAATTTGTCAGATCCTGACTGAATTAGTCAAATCCTGACACATCAAAACTGACACACTTAGTCAATTCCTGACGAGGTATATCATTTCCTGACGTGTCAAATCCTGACAAGCTATGTCAATTCCTGACGTATCAAATCCTGATGATGTAATCAAATCCTGATAATGTCAAATACTGACTGTGAGTATTTTATGATTTTATACAGTTATTTTTCTTGATTACTACTTAATTTATTTAAGTAAATTTGAGTTATTTTTGTGCATAATTATAGAGTCGTTTGTAATTTGGATTAATATGGAAGATTAATTGTTGTTTGTTAGGCGCAGTAAAACATATATGCTCCTTAAAAGTCATGCATCATTAACTAAAATTGCACATTATCTGTTCCACTAATAATGCCATCCAATTAAAACATGTCATGTGTATTATTGTCTTATTGTCTTTTACTGATACCATTAGTACCTGATAATCTATTCACATTCATATTATACACATAATATACATAAACTTCTCATCTTCATCTCTCTCTTTTTGAAAATTTTTGAACTCTAGCTTTTTCACAAAAGCCCTATTTTCGAAATGGCCACCATTGATTTTGTCTCCACTTTCTCTGCTGTTAAGTATGTGTTTAATCACAAGATTTTTCCTGCTACAAACTTTAAAGCCCCTTTGCAGAAACTGCTATTTCTGATGATTTTTGAATGATTCAAGATTTTTTAGCTCAAAGTGATATTGGGTATGCTCTTACTGCCCCTTCTAGAGTCTGGTTCAAACAGGTCATGCAAATTTGGGAGAATTCAAGTATTGATGCTGAAAAAGGGGTAATTGTGTTCACTTATGATGGCCAGGAATATGAGGTCAATATCAATGTCGTTGAGGAAGCTTTGAAATTGCCTGCACTGAATGGCAGGACATCTGTTGTAACTCCTAATGCAACTCACTTTGAATGGGTCAGAGAGATTGGCCATAGAACTGAATTCACTAAGGCCGGTAGATGTTCAGAACCAAGCTAAGAAAAGAATGGAACTTCTATTTTAATTGCATTAGCAGAGCATTTTTGAATAAGGTATCTAATTTTGATGCCCTTCCACTATCTTCATTGCAAATAGTGTATTTACTGTTATATGGTCATGCTTTTGATTATGGTAACACTATCATGCAACTCCTGATAGCTACGCTTACTGATAAAGATGGTGGTGTTGATTACACTAGGTTTTTGCAATTGATTTTTAGTTATCTTTTGCCTGATGTATCTTTTGACAAGGATGAACTATTGATGGTTTTCAAATTAATGCTAAATCTTTGATTGACTTGTCTAAAAGAAAAGATAGTTTTAGAAGGAGTACAAATTTACCAAGGGAAATGTCGGTATTTTTGTCCAACAAAATGCCTCACAGATATTCAAATTCATACAATTTGGAACATGACACATCCCACCCAGTTCCTGACCCAATTATTTCTTCTTCACCTACCAAATCTAAATACCATATCACCTCTGATTCTTCTCAAAAGGAATCAGTTGTAAAAACAAAACCAATAGCTAAGACTGATGTGTTAGAGAGACAATCAGGTCCAAAGGTTGGTTCACCTTCACCTAAATCATTGGAGAAACATGGTGGAGAAAGGAAGAAGAATGTACCACCAATAAGTACTAAAAGAGGTGTAGCTGGCAAGAAAATGAGAACTACAGCTTGTGTTAAGTTGGTTGATGAGCCATCGAATACTAACAGTGATGGCCCAATTGTCTTTAAGTTGCCTGTTAGACCAGTGGAGGTTATTGGTGCTATTATAGAGAAAGAAAGAGCTGATAATATAGCTGCTAGTCCTGTGTAAAAGAAAAGAAGACTAGTTAAAGCAGCTGAAAAAGATCAGGCTAAGCAACCAAAAGTTGGTTTGGAAGTTGTAGCTCAAGTTGCTCTTGGACAGGAAACTGCAATTCCTTCCAAGTCTCCATCAGTTCCTGACTAAGCATAGTTAATTCCTGATGAAGTCATCACAGTTCCTGATCAGTCCATTCCTGACTCTTCACCAGAAAAATTTATTGAAATTTCTTGTGAAAGGGTGAGGGAATTAGCCAAGGAAGTTGGTCTAGGTACACCTGTCAAAAGGAAAGCTAAGGACACAACAGTTTATGTCAGAAAATAGTCTAAACTGCAGTCTCCATAAAAGGGGTACAGTACACAGAAACCATCTTCTCAGTGTAAAGATGCAACTGTTAATGCCCCTGATACACAAGAACCACTTGCTCAAAGTGTGGGTGCAGGAACTGAAAATAAACATACTATTCCTGACACTGCTCAAGGGAGTCATGTTTCCGTGGATATTAATCTTCAAAGAATAGTAAAAGATATGGAAGCTCATCAGAAGTATATTGCTCAATTGGATGATGTCATAAATGATCTCATATTTAAAAAAAGCACACAAGAACCTTCAATTGAAAGGATTGAAGAAGCTTCCGAACCTCAAGTCCCACAAGAACCAACAGTTCAAAGTACTATTGCAGACTTAACATAAAATTCTGACATGGGATTAGTTCCTGATAAGCAGCCAATTCCTAACACAAGGTCAGTTCCTGATGAAGCTGTTCCTAACTCTAGAATTCCTGATGTACTTGTCACTGCTAAGGATAGCACTGGAGCCATCTTGGTACCTCCAATCACTACAATACCAATGGACTCTAACACTCAAGATATAATTCTTTCTACATCTAATTTATCTGCTAGCATGATTATAAATAGACCTGTTAATAGGAATACCTCTATTTATATGACTACAGAGCACTCCTCTTTTCCCCCTCTTATTTCCTCTATTTCTAGTGAATTGAGCCTTTCTAATGAGAATGTGAGAAAAGATCAAGAGAAAAAAATAAATATTGAGAGGTAGTCTCCTGAACTGGCAAAAGAAGAGGTAGATATGAGTGATAAAAGTGAGTTAGATATTACTATTAAAAGTAATATATGTGTGAGAAGTGATGAGATCACTTTAAAAAAAAGAGATTTAGGTGTTCTCGATTCTCTTCTTTCAGGTTCATCACAAGCAACTGGGCCTTCTAAGTCATATCCTGATTTAAAGATCAAAGTCAAAGTTCCTGATACTGTTCCTTATGTTCCTGAAGTTCCTGACAAGTTTTCTGATAATTCTGATGATTCTGATCATGATTCTGGTGATGATCCTGATGATGCTGCCCTGAAAGATGGAGTAGAAGCTTCTAAATTGTCTAATTTTGGGTCATCATCTGGACATGCATCTGCTCTTGATGCTCACAGAATTCATGAATGGAATCATTCATGGAGGCTTCCAAGTGAAGATATTTATTTGGAAGATACACAATCTCTAGCTGATCCTGCTGTAAACCTGGTTTCCAATCCTGAAATGAAGCATTCTATGAAAGCCACTACAGTACTAGTCAAAGAACTGTATTCTTCTGTCTTAACACTCAAACATGACAATATTGATCTTAGAGAAGAGCTTGATCATCTTTCTATGACTATTAAAGGTACAAACAAGCATAATGGTCTGGTCAAGAGAATGTTCAGCATGGAAGCTAAACAGGAGAAGATGACAAAAAAATTGACAGCTCTTGAAGCTGGTTAGAATGCTACAAATTTAAAGTTGGATGTTATTATCTTTCTTCTACAAGATGCCAAAAATAGGGAGATAGTAGTACCAAAGAAAAATGTCAACCTGAATCAGTCTTGAGGGATCATGCCAATCCTGATGATGGTGGTGATAGACAAGTCAAGAAGACCTCTGATGTTGTGGTAGTTCAATCTAGAGCTGGTATATAGACATAAACACAAACTACACAGTCAACTCAAGTCTCAAAGGATGGATCTAAAACTGTCAAGACAAATAATTACTCACTCTCAAATCCTGATGGAAAAGCACCTGTCAGGATCTGTAATTTCTACAGAGATAAGGTGATAATTGATAATCCTAAAGATGCATAAAAATTCTACAAGACCTTCAGAACTAAAGCTCGTGCTAGCATCACTCTTTATCATTAAGATAGAAGAGTATAGGAAATGTTTGAAAGAAGAGCAGTTACTCATCTAGCAGATGAATTTCCTGATATGTCACATGAAGACATGCTCAAACAACAGGAAGAAATTCCCAGTCAGTTGCAGACTACAAATCAGAATTCTTCTAAAGGAAAGATAAAATCTAAGGGTGAAAAGAAATGTGGTAGAAAGGTTGCTAAAAAAGATACAAGTCATTGTTCCCTCTCAAAGAAGGTCAAGGTCTAGTGGAGTCAGGATTGAGGAGATTCTTGATACTCAGGTTCCTAAACTTTATGTTGATCCCCTGTATCTCAATCCTGGACCTAGGCAGAATGCTATTAAACTGATAAATGCTGATGCTGATGTTGAAAGTGAGGATACTGAAATGCATGTGTTAAGGAGAACAATGCAACTACAGATTGAAATTGCTCATGCAAATCCTGACATCTCAACTGTTGTTCCTGACAATCAAACTCTAAATCCTGACAACAGAGTGACAATTCCTGATGCAATTTCTGACAAGGGAAATACTGACACTGTAATTCCTGAAAGTTCAGTTCCTGACCCTAGCAGGATGTCTATCTCTGATTTCTTTAAAAATGAAGATGAAAAAGCTCTATTCAGATTGAATCTTGAAATCTTATCTACATATATTGAATCATGAAATCTTATCTACATATATTGAATCATTCAATGCTGAAAATGGAGAAGATGAAAGAACTAATGTTTTTAATAAAGAAGAAAGAAGACAGGAAAGGAAAATCAGGATAGCTGTTTCTAGAGCCAATCAGGAATTTCAAAATATGCTTAAAAGATCTAGCAGGAGTAGATGGAGGAGTACTGATATGATGATGCTATATGAAAGAGCAGAAAAGAGAGATCAAAATTTCCCAAAGATCAAGAACAAGTACAAGTAGAAGAGAATCAGTGAGTTGCAATGCAATGAAGAAATGAACTTTGTTCCTCGAGGTATAAGGGAGGAAGGTCAACCTGATTCTGACAAAATCTGAGATAAGAAGTCTTGGTTGGTTCAGGCTAATGCTCTTAAGTTGACTGAACCTTTTACAAGAGCTGGAGTTGGGCATCATGAGAGTCAATCAGTAAACTTAAAGTTGTTGAACTTTAATCTTGTTGATAGTCCTGGTCAGGAAGTCACTGTTGATCACTTGGACATACTTGAAGCAGTGAAGATTATGCTGGACAAACATGATGGCTCGGAACCCAAGCAAAAGATCTCACTCTTACTATAAGGTGATCAATTTCAAGTTCTATCTCTTGATGAACTCTTGATCATGACAACTACGGAACTAAATTACATTCACTACTAGCTAAGAGTTGAAGATGAAGCCTCCAAAGAATGGTCAAATATGATTCTTGCAACTATCAGGAAAAAGATACTTGATAATGGTTCTCATTATTTTGGATCTTATATTCCTACTTACATGAATTTCAAAGGGCAAGAAGTCAATATGAGGAAAAGAGGAGCTGTAATTGAAAATGTGATCATTCAGAGACATATGACCATGAATCCTGATGGTCCAAAAGCTTGCTATGTGTCACTGGAGGAGTTGATGATTGAAAGAACTCTAGTCAGAAATTTAAGAGATACAATATACCAGTTGTCTGATGAAACTGAGTATGAGAAAAATTTGAAGATTATGCTAGAAGAGATACTGTTGAAAAAAAATAATGACAGAGTTAAAGCCTTTGTTCAGAGATACTGCAGAGTCTATCATGAAATATGAAGATAAATCTCTGCAACTAAGTATGCTCCATGATCATTGAATTCTACATTTTGTCCTTCTGGTTTTTGGCACTAGACAAAACTTTAGAATTTATGCTTATTCTGCAAAGAACAAATTGGGGGGGGGATTGTTGGAAATTGTTTATGTCAAGAATCAGGATCTGCTATGGATTCAGGATCTGTCATGAGTCATTAGGATGTGTAGCCAATTAGGATCTATCAGCTGCAGTCAGGATATGCATCAGGATAAGAAGACTGTCAGAATATGATGGGATAAGTCAAAGCTACGGGATAAATCAGAATCTGCCGATTTATAGATATATAAACACAGATTAGGTTATCACTTTATGGTGTGCACAACTCAAGTATTCTATAACCTAGCAACTCTTAAAAATATTGTTCCTGAGAGAGTTTTGTAACAGTTTATTAAAGATCAATATAAACTGTTATTTGATTAAACTGTTTATTGTTATTCTTACTTTACTTCTTTAATCAATTGATTTGTTTGATAATTGTATCCAACCCCCTTAAACAATTATCATTACTAGGAAACAGAAGGTAAATATTAACTTTCGAGATAATGGTGATGAAGGGAAAAATATATTAGTGCACACTTTCAAATAGAGGCCATATAGTAGTAATTCTATAGTAGTAATTTTGATCATGCAATAAGTTCAAGTACGAGTAATAGTGCATTTTCAAATAGAGGCCATATAATAGTAATTCTAATCATGCAATAAGTTCAAGCACCGGTAATAGTGCATTTATGGGACTACGAATTGCTACCGATCAAAACTCAGTTATGTTCCTTAATGAGTTCATGAACAGGACATGAAAAGAAAAGGAAGGTACATAAATGTAATTTCATTTGCAAGTACTTAAAAAGTTAAGGCCCTAGGCTGTTAGTTGTGGATGTAACTTTATCGAAAATATTTGTAACATTGTCAAAATTTGGAAATTTACATATGTATACAAGTTGATTAATACATAGTTGAAGAGAAATATATATATATATATAATCAAAATTTAAGGATTATTTTTAGGGAATTGATAAATAAACTTCAAAAATAACTAGTTAAACTCCAAATATCTTGTAAATAACATAATTGCTTATGATGAAGACAAATTCAATGAATTCTTGTTAAAAATATGGACAAATGTGTAATAAAAATGATCTAATTTAAAATTTAGAGTTTAAATAGTAAATTGAGAAATTTATTTATCAATTTCCTTTTTCTAAAAGAAAGTGATTTCCTATTTCTAAGAGAAAGTGTGTACTTATAGTTGAATAGATGTTTAAATTCAACTGACAAAATCTACAAATTTATGTAAATTCAATGCGAAAATCGTTCAATTTCAATACCGATAATATTCCAAATTTAGTTCTAATCTTTAAAATAAATATCCTGTCTTGTAAATATGATTTATTTCTCATAAACTCGGTCAGATTTGACATCAACTTCAATCATATAACTTGGAATATATTGATGATTTTATATTTTAATTTTAAAAAGAATGACAACAAATCAAAATTAAAAAAATTTATTCAGTTTTTTTATTATTCTTACAAAGTCTCTTGCATTAACCTGACTACATTTGGTCCGAGTTTATATATACCCTACACAACACACACTAGCATCTAGTTGAGTAAGAGCAAGTCCAATAATAGATGCAAAATGGCTATAGCCATTGTTATAATTTGGCACCAAAAAGTGTTTTTTGGTACTAAAATAAAAGTTGCACTACAATGCTAGTTTCATAATTAGTTTCAAATTTGCTAAAAAAATTTAACTTCTACTTAATTTAATATTGTTTTGATACTTTAAGATGTACAAGACAACAATTATTTAATTTTTCCCTCCATTTGTAGTAATAGATGATGTGACAATGATGCATAAATGCATCCTTGGTTTCAAATATAGAATCAAGGATGCATATTGCATATAAGTATGACACCCATTTGGAATTGAGTTTTGCATTTGGTGCTATAATATAGCAATAGCACCAAAGATAATTTTGCATTGGACTTGCTCTAAGAAAGAACACACACTAGCTAGATCCACACAATCCGCACTTCAATTTTTTTTGTTGCGTCTATCTGATAAAAAGACAATATTCAGGCTGCACTGATACAGTACTTTTTACCATTTATTTAAAAAAATTCTGACCTTTGTTATTTAGCACAAAATTGGACCATATGGATCGAAAGATTGTACTCTTGTAGAAAGGGAAATTTTAAAGAATTAAAACCGACGTCGATTTGGTCACCTTAAAACCGACCAACGTCGTTGGTCGGTTATATGCCAACTAAACGACACTGTATCGATGACGTGGCACACATAAAACCGACCATCCACTAGTGGTCGGTTTTACTGATAAAAAACGACACCGTTTTGCTGATGTGTCACTTTTAAAACCGACCACCTACATGTGGTCGGTTATATTCACAAATTCTACAGGTTAAAACCGACCATACCTTATTGTCGGTTTTGTATAATAATAAAAAATTAATTTAAAGTACAAAAAAAGTATCCGTTACAGAGAAAATGGTGTCGTTTTATTCTTCTGCCTAAAAATGACCGATTAACGTATTTTTTTTAATTTTTTTGTTATATCCCTCATTTCTTGATTTTGGAAAAAAAATTAAAAAGACACAGGTGATTGAGGATTGAAGTGGAGGAGTTTTAGAAAATTGTAAGTTCTTTCCATATTTTATAATTAATGTGTGTGTGTGTGTTTATGTTGGTGGTGTATGTATTAAATGTTGTTGTATGTATTTAATGTTTTTATTTTTTTATATAATTTTTGTTGTGAGAATTGAATTTTGGTAGTAGATAATTTGTAAGTTAGTTTCATTTATTGTAATTATAGTGTGTGTGTGTGTGTGATTTTTATGAAATACATGAATAATTATGAGATTAATGATAAATTATTTATTAAATATGTTTTTCTTTAATTTTAAAAAATATTATTGTAGATGGAAACCATTGATCGAAGTTGGATTGGTAATCAATTGTAAAGCGATAAAATTTCATTGACCCCGGAATATAGAATTGGTGTAGAAATTTTTTTAAAATTTGCTAGCGAAAATGGAATGGAAGATGGTACAATAAAGTGTCCGTGTAAACGTTGTAAAAATTTGAATTGGTTAAAGATTGATGGTGTTAGATTTCATTTGCTCGCTAAAAGGATGCTTGAGGGTTATACCGTGTGGACGTCGCACGGTGAAAAAATAGGAAAAAAAATGTAGTCGAACATCACATCACCGTTATTGTGTTCGGGAACCTTCAAGAGTAGAAGAACCGGTAGATTTGAATGCGATGTTACATGATTTACCCGGTGAAAATTATCAATTTTATGAAACTACGGATACGGGAACTATGAATGTAGAAGAAGCTCCAAATGATAGTGCTAAAAAATTGTACGAGGTTATTGTTGAAAATGGAGCACCTATTTATCCCGGAAATACAAAGTACACAAGATTAAGCTTTACCACCAAATTATTGGAATTCAAAAATAACTCGCATTATAGTAATAAAGCTTTTGATAGTTTGCTTAAACTTCTTACAGATATGTTACCAAAAAAACATACATTACCCGAAAGTTATTATGCAATAAAAAAAATTATGAAGGATTTGAGGGTTGAATATGAAAAAATTGATTTATGTGAGAATGATTGTATGTTATTTTATGGAGATGACAAGGATAAAGTTGTGTGTGATATATGTGGTGAAGATCGTTATCGGGATGTTTCCAGGAAAGATGGTAAAAAAATAGCAAAAAAAACTTAAGACACTTTCCTTTGATCCCTCGATTACAACGCTTATATATGTCGGCACATACATCCGATCACATAAGATGGTACAAAAATAGAGATGTGAAAGATGGAGAAATAAGTCATCCCGCGGATGGAGAAGAGTGGAAAAATTTTGACAGTAGGTATCCTTCATTTGCTCAAGAGATTCGTAACATAAGGCTCGGTCTTGCGACCGATGGTTTCAACCCTTTTTGCCCTACCGGGAAAAAAACATATAGTGTGTGGCCCGTGGTGATAGTTGTCTACAATCTTCCACCATTGATGTGTATGAAAAAGCCTTATATGTTCATGACCGATATAGTTCTGGGTCCAAATAGTATTGGAAAAGATATTAACGTTTGTCTAAGGCCTCTCATCGATGAATTGAAGATATTGTGGAATACCGGGGTGAAGACATACGACCAATCTTTGAAACAAAATTTTACAATGAGAGCGGCTATTATGTGGACAATTAGTGACTATCCCGCTATGAGTATGATAAGTGGGTGGTCGGGCAAAGGAAAGATGGGATGTCAAGTGTTTCTTGGAAGCGTGCAAGGGTTTCAATTAAAATATTGTGGAAAATGTAGTTTCTATGGCACGAACCGAATATTCCTTATATCAAATGATCCACTCCGTCAAAAAAGTAATTTGTTTGATAACGAAGAAAGAAGATTATTTCATGGTCGTTTGTCCGGTGAGGGTGTTAAGGAATTACTTGATGGTTTAGTTTTTCCACCACCCGGAAAGACTAATCTGAAGGCAAGAAGTGTCGGATACGGGGAAGAGCATCATTGGACTTATGTCCCAATCTTTTACGAACTCCCTTATTGGTCATCACATAGTTTAGGATATTCAATTGACATCATGCATATGGAAAAAAATGTTTGTAAAAACATTTTTTTACTATTGACAATGCGGCAAAGTCAAAAGATCATAAAAAAGCAAGAGCGGATTGCAAGCATTTTGGGGTGTTACCACATTTGTGGATCGATGAGAAAGGAAAGTCACCTAAAGCACCTTATTCCCTTACTAGAAAACAACGTAAACTTTTGTGTGAATGGATTAGTTCACTAAAACTTCTGGATGGTTATTCCTCAAATATATCACGTTGTTGCAATATTGAGGAGTATACATTTTATGGATTCAAATCACACGATTGTCACATTTTTCTTCAAAATTTATTGCCTCTCGCAATTCGTGAACTTCTACCAGCGCCTATTGCAGATGCAATCACGACAATTTCTAACTTTTTCCAAGATTTATGTTCCTCCGTGGTTACAAAAACCGACTTGGAAATAATGGAAAAATTGGTTATCAAAGCGTTGTGTTTGTTGGAAACGATTTTTCCTTAAAGTTGGTTTAATTCGATGGAACACTTAGTTGTACATTTAGCCGAAGAAATTAGACTTGATGGACCTGCTTATTGGCATTGGATGTATCCGATTGAGCGTTTGTTGGGAAAATTAAAACAAAAAGTCAGTAATAATTGACCATACGGTACATTAAAGCGTTTGTTGGGTAATAATTGACAAAAAGTCGGTACATGTAGCCGAATATGTTCTTTTAAACTCTCCTGAAGTTCAACCTTATCTAAGGTACCAAAATCTTACTTTAAAAATAGGCGTAATAATTTTTGTTAATGACACATGCATGATTTTTGTTAATTTTTGTTTATATTTTAGGAAGTACCAAGTTCGTGTTATGCGACAATGCCCGGAAACAAGACCTCAAGATTTAGATCGTATTGTCAAAAGTCAATTTAAAACTTGGTTTAAACAAAAGGTATTTATCTATTTTTAATTTGTATGATTTGTTTTTGTTTTAAATTCTTATAATTACAACGTCTCATCGATTTGAATTATTTTTTGGTTGATAAAGATGAGGTGGAAGGACCTCGTTTTAGGGACTTACTTGAAGGTCTGGTATTAAAAGTTATGACTTTTGAGACTTGTCAAGTTAATGGATATAAATTTTTAACAAAATCTGCATCCGGTTCTGGTATTGTTGTTAAAGGAAATTTACACGGAAATAATCTTGATTATTATGGTCAACTACAAGAAATTATTAGACTTATTTATGAAGGATGCAATCATGTATATTTGTCCAAATGTATATGGTTTGACAGTGTTGGTAATGGTGTGAGGATTGATAAGAATCGTGTGATTACAATTGATATGACTTCAAGATTGAAGTCAAATGAGATTTTTATTTTATCTAGTCAAGCCTCACAAGTATATTATGCTCCTAGTGTATTGGATCCAAAAGCGAAAATATATACGATGGTCAAATCTAAAAGTCGCCCAATTGATGAATCTATCGTTGTACAATATAGAGGACACTTTTCAGGAAGATAGATCTAATGCATCGACCTCGTTTTCGCTCTTTGTCAATTTTACACAATATAGACAAATACCGTTTATTCGGCGTGAAGAAGAAGAAGAAAAAGACGAAGAAGATGATTTGAAGGATGACGAAGATGAAAATGAAGGAGAAGAAGAAATAAGTGAAGGTGACAATGAGGATGATGATGATGACGAAGATGATGATGGTTTTGACGATTTTGAATAACGTCTTTTTTATTTTAAAGATGATTTTTAGTAAATTTTGTAATGATTAGGATACTTTATTTATAAGTTATAGTAAAGTTTTAATGGGTTTGTGATTTTTTGGTTTTAATGCTAAATTTTTTACCATAAAAAATTTTGGTTAGGACCAAAAAATCATAATATTTGACCATAATATTTCCCAGAAAACCGACCGTCTCCTTACCTAAAACCGACCACCTTCTTGATAAAACCGAACGTCTCCTTAAAGGGTCGGTCGGTTTTAAGGTGGTCAGTTATAAGAATTAAATTGGTTTCTGATGTAAAACCGACCACTTTGGACATTTGACCTCGGTTGGTTTTAGTAGTCTTGGTCAAAGTACATTTTTAATACTTATTTTCAACAATCGAACCGTACGGATGTTAACTTCATGTCAAAATATGCTTATGCACAAAAAATTAGCACTTTTGAACGAGTAACATTACGTTTTTATAAGTAAATTAACAAATTTAATTAAAAATTAAAAAAAATGAATTCGATGTGAAAAGTATAATTTTAAAATGTATATTTAATGATCGAACCGTACGGATGTTAAATTCATGTCAAAATATGCTTATGCACAAAAAATAGCACATTTTAACAAGTACCATTACATTTTTATAAGTAAATTAGAAAATTTAATTAAAAATTAAAAAAATGAAAAATATAAAATACACATGATCGAACCATATGGATGGACTGACTCGGTGAAAATGAACAAATGTACCAAAAATTAGCCTATTTAAAAAATATTATAATCAAAATCATATGGAATATAATTATTTCAGTAAGTATGTCGGCATTTTGTAGACTGAAAAAGTTGAACATACCATTCGATACTATAAGTATAATTTTAAAATTTATTTTTAACGATCGAACCGTACGGATGTTAACTTCATGTCAAAATATGTTAATGCACAAAAAATTAGCACATTTGAACGATCACAAATACGTTTTTATACGAAAATTAGCAATTTTGATTAAAAAGGGAAATAACTAATAAAAAATAAAAATTATGAAATACACATGATCGAACCGTACGGATGGAACGACGCGGTAAAAACGAGCAAATGTACCAAAAATTAAGCTATTTAAATAATAATAATCATGATTTTATAAGACTTTTTTAAATTTAGGGGTTTTTAACCCCTAAACCCTAAAATGAAAAAATAATTAAAAAATTAAATTGTATAAAACCGACCACTTTGGGTCATAACCGACCACCAAAAAAAATGCGGGTTCTTTTTTGTGAAAATTAAAAACCCCGCCTTAAGCAAAACGACACCGTTTTGCATGCTACACAGGGTTCAAGGTTAAAACCGACCGACCAGGTGGTCGATTTTAAGGACCAGGCGGTCGGTTTTAAATCTGTTATAAATAAAAAAATGGTTCACTTTTTTCTTTTCTCTATTTCTTTCTCTATCTCTCTATCTCTCTATTACACTCAAAAGTACTTCACTAAAATACTTCGATTCAATGGCGTTTAATTCACGAAGGAGCCCCAAATCATCTCTCATTGCCTCCGGTTTCACTCTCGATGTAAGATTTTCTTACGATTAAGCTATTTTTTTACTCGATTGCATATATGTGTGTATGTGTATGTATTTTTTGTGTTTATATATATGATTCGAAGTTAATTATATGTTTTTTGTGTTTGTTAAAGTATTATTCTCACTTAAATTGATGTGTTTCACTTCAAATCAAACTTTATTGATTTTTCAGTTTTATGTAAAGTTTTGCATTTAAAACATTCGTCGGTTATGTCAATTTGTTGAATATAGGTTAAAGTCATAATTTTTGGGTGTTTCGTCAGTTTGTTTACTCTTTTTAGAAATATAAATGTATTTTTAGGGTTAATTTTTAGGGGTTTTCTCTCTTTAACACATAAAAGTACTCGAAATGGATAATTCTCACTTACATTGAATTTTTTCACTTCCAATTGAAGTTCATATGATTTTTCAGTTTTCAAGTAAAATTTTGCATGTAAAAGATTCGTCGGTTTTGTCAATTTGTTGAATATATGTATAAGTATAAATTTTAGGTTTTTTGTCGGTTTGTTTACGTTTAAGTAGAAGTATAAATGTATTTTGAGGGTTAATTTGTAGGGGTTTGCTCTTGTAAACATGATCCGTACTCGAAAATGGATAAATATTTCACTTTATATGTGAGTTTGGAACTTTAATTTATTGTATATATAGATTAAGTTGATTTATTGGTTTAATTTGCATAATTAAACAATGCTCTAATTAGTTGTGTTTATTTTTATTGGTAATTTGTGAAATGGATACGTTTATATGCATTTTATATGCATTTTATGTGATTTTAAATGCTTTTTTATGTGATTTTAAAATTATTTTCATGTAATGTGATTTAATAGCATATGTTTTATATGTAATGTGATTTAATATGCATGTTATGTGATTTTATATGCATTTTTTATGTGATTTTAAATGTATCGTTAATATGTGAATTTATATGTATCTCTAAGTAATTTTAAATGCATTTTGATGTAATGTGATTTTAAATACATTTTGATGTAATGTGATTTTAAATACATATTGGCTAATATATTCTTATTGTTTATTTTAGGATATTTTTGCTTGGTTGTTGACGTTGATGATGATTAGCCTCGTTATTTTGGCAATGGCGAGGAAAGGGAAGGGAAATGATGTTGAGAAGGATAAGGGGAAGAAGGACAAGGGCAAGGGCAAGGCCAAAGCCACTAGTACTACAAAGGGCAAGGGCAAGGCCAATGCCAAAGGTAAGGGCAAAGATAGCGTGCATTTGCGGGATGAGCCGACGGATTTGGATTCGGACCCGAATGATCCGACTCGGCACATGACCAATGCGGAGGAGCGAGAATGGCGAGGAAGGCGACCTCGATCACATTCGAGTGGCATATATGGAGAGAAACCGCCATTGAAGCCATATCGTATTGATATATCTCTGATGGACAGTAAGTTAAAAAGTTTTTAAATTGTATTATTCCTATATGTTTATATTTTTGGTTCATTGTTCAATATTGTTATGTGAATTGTTAATGTTTATAGTTTTCTTTTGTTTAAATATAGTTTTGAAGATGATACGGCTAAAAAAACGCTTTTGGCTATGATTCGGGAGAAGTGGCCTCTTGGGCGTTACACTTATACCGATATCAAAGAACGTCACCCGGGTTGGTTGAATGCAAGAATCGAGGAGTTTGAAGTAAGTTAAAAATTCATTTTTTTTGTAATTGTCATTTATTTCTTGATTTTATGATGCATTTATCCTCGTTTTCTTTTTTTGTAATTTTAGAAATATTATAGGCATCTTAAGGGGCAAAGCCTTTCAAAGGCCCGAAAAATTGTGGAAGATCACATTAAAGTGACGATATAAAGGACTTTGAACGAGCTTAAGAAGAGGGTGGAGCGAAAAGCAAGGAAGGAGGGCGTGAGCAAGTTGTCTTTGAAGCCGCCTTATTGGTATGTTCCTTTTTGGAAGGACTTTTTGGAGTATTGGGAGAAGAACGAAGGACACTTGCACCGGTCATCGGTTGGATCCACCAACCGACAACAAGTTGAAAGATTGCATAGTGCCGATGCAAGGTCATTCAATAAAGTTTGGGAGGTAATATTATTATATTCCATCACACACACATACATACATTTCACCATATTTAATATAATCAACTAATTATTAGGATGTGCTAATATAAGTTGTTTAATATTTTGAAAGGTAATGACGAACAAAAATAAGAAAAATCCGACGAGACTCGAGGTGTGGGATAAATGTTATAGGAAAGTTGGATCCGATCCGGAAAATCACGTCTACACTACACCGGCTACCATGTGTATTACGGTAATTTTTATGTGCTTTTATGACCATTTTATGTGATTTTAAATGCATCTTTAATAAGTGAATTTTTATGTATTTTCATGTGATTTTAAATGCATTTTATGTGTTTTTATATGCATTTTTATGTGATTTTAAATGCATCTTTAATAAGTGAATTTATATGTATTTTCATGTGATTTTATATGCATTTTTATGTGATTTTAAATGTATGTTTAATATGTGATTTTATATGTATTTAATGTGATTTTAAATGCATTTTTATGTGATTTTATATGTATTTTTATGTGATTTTAAATGCATCTTTAATATGTGATTTTTTTAATATGATTTTAAATGCATTTTTTATGTTATTTTATATGCATTTTTATGTGATTTTAAATGAATCGTTAATATGTGATTTTATATGTATTTATGTGATTTTAAATGCATTTTTATATGTGATTTTATATGCATTTTTATGTGATTTTAAATGCATCGTTAATATGTGATTTTATATATATTTATGTGATTTTAAATGCATTTTTATGATTTTATATGTATTTTTATTTGATTTTAAATGCATCGTTAATTATTTTAAATGAATTTGTAGGAACGATATGCCGCCATTCTCGAGCGCATGCCCGTGGAGGTTACACAAATGGGTGATCGGGATGAGCCGTGGGATTGGTGGATGGAAGCCTTGGAGGTCCCCCAAGGTACAAAGCCGAAAAAGAATTATGTGGAGGGGTTCACCAATGCTCGGGCCACCGATCTCTTGCCTACACTTGCTACCCGGTACCGAGATTCGACACGGAATGAAGCCGGCTCATTCTCATCCGCTCCGAGACAACGTGAAGCCATCCCCGACAATGTATATTTTTCCATCGTGAGGAATGTGCTTACGGAGATTCGTACTAATCCAAATCGGTTTGCTCGCCAACTTTCCGATGCGGAGATAGCTACATTCGCACGTACCGCTCTCGAGGCCTCAGATCCATCCTTCAATCCTAGCCAAAGGTTGCAATGGAATAACCTTATCGGTGGCGAGATCGTGCATATCGTGGGCTCCTTGATTGAAGATATCGTCCAAAAGACGGAAGCTCGTGTTGCGGAGGTATAATTTTTGACCTTCTTGTTTATTTATTTGTTTTCATTCATATGTAAATTTTGTTTCTTCTTTTTAACTAGTTTAATTAAACTTGTGTATCTGGGAAAACAATCGGCGTGCTATGGAAGTCGATAAGGATTACACATCCGAGGATGAGACCTCCGATGATGAGGACTTTGATGATGGCGGCGGTGATGGCGGTGGATCATCCGATGTTGATTTGTCGGATTAGTTTACATTGATCGGTTTTAAGACTATTGTAATTTGCTACTTTAATGGTTATGGGATGTAAATTTAATACGTTGTTATGGTTTGATACTTTGTCGGTTATTTGAGATTGCTTATTATGTAATGATATGGTTTGATCCTCCGGTTATCGGAGTTTGTAAATGATTTTGTTGGATTTAATTACTATTGTTTAATCATTAAATTTACTAGTTTGGTGGAATGATTTTGAGTAGTATAGGTTATTGATTGGATTGGAGATTTGGTTGTGAATATTGTTTGGTTGTGAATATTGTTTGGTTGTTTGGTTGTTTGATTTGGTTTTGTATAGGGATTGCAGAAAAACCTGCAATATATTTTAAAATCAGACCTTAAAACCGACTGACAATAGGCATAACCGACCACTTTTGAACATTACAAAACCCAAAAAACCGACCGTCAGGTAACATAACCGACCACCTTCTTCATAAAACCGACCATCTCCTTTAAAGGGTGGTCGGTTTTAGGACGGTCGGTTATGACATTTAAGTCAGCTTTTGGTGTAAAACCGACCGATATTCACACTCTGACCACGGTCGGTTATGAGTTCCAGTCAACTTTTTTAAAAATAGACATAACCGACCACCAACGGTCGATTATGACTCAGTGACGTGGCGACACGTGTGCACACGTATTACCACGTGTACACAGTGACCCCATATTTCAGTAAAATGCCTGGCACTTAACCGACCACAGTGTTGGTCGGTTATGAGGGTTAAACCCGACCAAAAGTCATAACCGACCACGCCCTGTGATCGGTTATGACCCTTTTTAACCGACCGTTTAACATCTTAACGGACCGTTTTTGACGGTCGGTTTTGTCCTGTTTTCTTGTAGTGAGAACCAGTAAGCTATCTCCTACTAAATGCTAACCGACTTAATACTAAATGTCCTCGGGTTAGGTTAGATTGCCCCAAAATATCCAAAATTTATACCCAACTCATCAAAATTGGGTTGAAGTCAATCACGTAACAATTTGTAATTTTGCGGTTTGGGTCGGATTGATCGGTTTTACCGACTCATCTTAACCCAATGTGAACCAATATTTCACGGTTGATGATAATATGATAGTTGTTTGGACCTCATACGCAATTAGAAGAAATTTATCATGTTCATAAATGTCGAATGTATATGTGTTATGCACAAAAATATAGAAGTAATCAAAGAAAATGTGATATATACATGCAACACATGAAATAATTGACCAAATTCGTACAATGAATCAACAAGTACAATGGTATATTTCTGGCAGAAAATAAATAATTAAAAAAACAAACAAAGATCCTCTACGAAAGAATTTTACAGCAACCTTATGAAATGCAAATATGGTTGTGTGTTTATTGACAACCCTTATGAACAAGGTATGTCATCATATGTTTGTGTGATAATCATATTTTACAGCCCGGCGGATTCATGACGCCGCCAAATTTAGCATTAGCATGAGCGCAAGCAGAATGAGTAATCTTATCCACCGTATTATTTCCCGTATATCTGAGATCCACATCAAATAGTTCAACACCTTGGCACGGAACTGCACTGCTGCAATTTAGGCTCACTGCAATGTTAGACCATGTGGTTCCCTTAATATTCCTGAACTTAATATCGCTTAGCTTCACCTTCGATGGCTGCACACCTCATCAAATTAGTATGAAATCTCGACACAAGTTAGTTAGTAGTTAAGTACTCATGTATACGTACCGTCGGTTTACTGACAGCATAGTTCTGATCGATAATGATGGGATTGTACACATCAGTCATGATCAGATTAGAGTATGTGATGTTATGTGCGGCTATCTGTGGCGAGTCATGGAATGTCTTGATTCTTGCACCATTTTGAGTTCTGGTAAATGTACAATTGTCCACTAAAACATTGCGCACATCCGTCTCGTACTCAAACCTCCCAAGACTCCCGATACTGGTGGTGGTGGATGGAAAAATATATATGAAAATGAAGAAACTCAAGTACATTAATCGACGTTCATACACATCATAAGTTATATAATTGTGTTGTGAAGCTTTCAAATTACCTGATGCCATGTCCAGGGCCGCACATGATATTTTTAACAAGAATATCGATGCTACCATCGCCAATAGAAACGCAGTCATCACCAGTTCCAATGAAAGAATCGAGTATTCTAACATCTCTAATACGACCGATATGAATTCCATCTGTGTTTGGGCTTTCATCTGGAGAAGTTATGTGTAAGTTTGTGATTGTCACGTCCTCAGCTTCAAACACCTTCATATTAAATCCCTTGGCATTCACGAAGTTAAGGTTTTCAACTCTAGAATGGTTGGATTGAGCAAGTACAAAAGACTGCATCCACAAGGTGATCATTACATATATATCAGTCTTGAAAATTGAGTTAAGACAAATTTTAAAATTTGAGTCATTTTCGGTGTTAAGTAGCTTACGTCAGGAAGAGGTGTTCCATGTTCGCCGATACCTCTAGTGTGCCATATTTTCTCCCCTTGTGCATTGAGGGTACCTCCACCGTTTATTATTACTCCGTGGACGCCCATGATATTGATCCACCATCCCCTGGGGAAAGCTTGTTTATCTGGCTTTCCCAATAAAATTCCCTGAATTTCAATCATAATATGTGGTGCTTCACATGGCCCCCGGAAATCGAGTTCTGCCGTTAACCACGTCCCCTTGGGTATAAGGAGTTTTGACGGTGCATTGCAATGACAAACTTCAGCCCATGCTTTCATTATACCCTACAAAAATATTGATAATGTCTCTGTTACAATGCTAGGGATAATTAGCATATTATGACAGTTCTATGACAATTTTACCTGAGTTGAATCGCATTTTCCATCTCCTTTGGCAGGGGGAAATTTTGATACATCTACAACTTTATAGTGAACCTGCGGGGACTGGTTGCCAGGATCGACTGGGTGGCCGCCCCCGTGGCCCTGGGAACCGGCTACCAGAGCACGACGAGTAATAGGATCAAAGGTATCGTCAAAATTATGAGCATTAGCTACACATGATGAGACTAGCAGAACCAAACACCAAACTCCAAAATTCTGAAGTAAATTTCTTTCAAGAGACATATTTTCCTATCCAAACAATGTACGAGGTACTTTGGCATGTATAGTTAAACTCGCTTTATATTGTTGAATGTAGTCTAAAAATAGCAGACTCCAGTAGTTATTAAGAACATACTACAATAATTGTCAACCACTTATTAATCAAACTGTACTAATTAAAGTATATAGGCTTGTTTTGTCAGTGAGACAAGGATCATCATACGTACAATTAGTGAACAAGTCTTAGCGATAATCTTGTCCAATTTCACTTTCAAACTAGACCTTAAATAACGACTTTTCATTCTTCAATTAATAATATATTTTTTGCATTGTTATTTCAATGTGACCATGACCAAATAAATAATCTTCAGTCTGAGATCTTTGGCTGCACTCACAACATCTAGTAACAGCTGAGCCAGGCCAGGAAGATGTCCTTACACTTACACCCCTGTAAAACAATATACTTGAAAGACTTTAAATATAATTACTAGGAGCCTAGATTTCGTTATAACCTAAAATTATTCCTGATTTTTGTTTTACTTTATATATATATATATACTAATCAACATCATGGTTAGCCAAAAAAAATACAAACACTGTAGACTCTTTCTTTTTATTTTGTCACGAAAATAAAAATTTTATTAATAAATTAAATCTTTACAAAGTATAAATTAAAATTCGGGTGGAAATCCCTCAACGTATTTAATCTACTGAACAACGATATCTCGCTAAGTAGTGAGGTATTAACACAACGTTTTGACTCCTCAAACCTAATAAGAAATTCATGCACTTCTCGATCACCCTTCCTAGATATGAAAAGCTGGAAAAGGAGCTACGGATTAGTGGCACTACCTGTAAATGTTTCCATTACTATATATATCCTTATATATTTTGTTCTTCGTATAACTGAGAGCTTCCGGGGCCGGCCAAGAGGGAGGGCCAAGACGGCAACAGCCATGGGTCCATATTTTTGAATGGGACCCAAAATTCAGAAAATTTTAATAGTATTTATATATATATTTTATACAAAAATAAAAAATATTATAAATGTGTCGGTGTACTCACCTAATCGTAAGTTTTAGTATGTATTATTTTAAAATTTTACATAATTAAGTTTTTTCATTTTCACATGACTCGTTTTTTTAATTTTATAGGCTAGGCTAAAGATTTCATGGTACAACTTTCTTTAAATTAATAATGTGTTATTTGGTTTATAGTTATTAAATTTACGAATGATAATTTTCTTCTAAACCTATTTTAATTTTTTTCCTATTGTGATTTCGTTGATATTTATGCAGTTATAATACTTAATGCAATTCAAATACAAGTAAGAGGACCTATTTTTCGCATTTCTATTTTACTAAATATTAATTACATTAATATTGATATAATATCATATTTACTAATTATTATATTTGACAAATTTTTATGTATACCACTTAAATCTTAAACCATTGTAGATCGTTTTAGCATATAACGCGATACAAATATATTTCAATACTGCATGATATTATACCGGACAATACAAATGGTCTAAAGTCTAAGATTTAAGTGGTCTAAATAAAATATAACTTTATCATACTATATTATATTATATTATATAATAGAAGAAAAAAATCAGGGCCCGATTTTTCGGTTTTGCCATGGGCCCCTACAAGTTATGGAACTGCCCCGAGAGCTTCGCTGTTGCCTGGAGTTTCTGCAAGCTCAGGGGACACTTAACCCAGAGGGCATTTCCAAATAGCTTCAATGAGGATACCATTATGATGTCTGATGATGAGAGCATGATTGTACCTGGACAAGAGAGCTGTGTTAGTGTTGATCTTAACACTGTTTAACACTGGAGGGTGCTACTGTTCTTGACCATCATCTGGGGTGATAAAGCCCAAAAAACTGTTATAATTTCTATCTTGAATTGATATCCACTTGTTAAAAAATGGATAATTGTGAGCTCACTGACAGTTAAGTATCAATACTATGCTGCTTCCATATTGAGTCATTCCTATTTTTCCACAATAACCAACAAATTGTCACCTGATTATAAATTTCAGCTTTCTCTGCTCCAACACTAACAGTAGAGCTGCAAATGAACAGATCCGTTCGTGAACAAAACTCGGGATCGGCTCGTTTAAATGAACTCGGCTCAACTCATTTTCTTAAACGAGCCGATCGCGAACAAAAAGTTAAGCTCGGATAATTAAACGAGTCAAGTCGAGTTCTTGGTATGTTCGGCTCGGACTCGGCTCATTTAGCTCGGACTCGACTTGAACTCGGTAACTCGGCTCAGATAATTTTTTTATTTATAACATATAATAATTATTTACTGATCACTTGTATAAATATTTTAAATTTTAATTAAAATTTAATACTAAGTTTAAAGTAAAATGATTAATTTAATAAAAATTAATACATATTTTAATAATAAATAATTTAATTAATTTCACACATATCAATAGAGGTTGATTACTTTAATAAATAATTTCTAATTAAACTTAAGCCTAAATTTCACCTCACACTTTTATTAGAGGAGTCTATGATAAAATCGACCAAAATTACGATTTCGAATATCTTAGAAGTAAGTATATATATATATGTATGATAGATAGAAAGGAAGAAATTGAAGTATATATGAACTACAGTGTATATTTAGAGGAGAGTAATATAATTGCTATTAGATTATTACAGGAGAGCTAAGCTCTTATATAGAAAGTAAAACTTGGAGGCTAAGTATTCTACAATAACTTATGTCATGCTATGGTCACAATGATGATGTCATGATGCTTATGTCAGCTTCATCTTAACACTCCCCCTCAAGTTGATGCATATATATCATCCATGCCCAACTTGCTAATAAGAGGATGAAGCTTTTTCGAACACAAACCCTTGGTTAACACATCAGCTACTTGATCTTCAGATCTCACGAAATGAATACAAATGGTATCATTATTGATCTTTTCTTTGATAAAGTGTCGATCAATCTCAATATGCTTCGTTCTGTCATGCTGAACTGGATCATGTGCAATGACAATAGTTGCTTTGTTATCACAATGCAATTTCATTGGAGTAGTTGATACAAGGCCTAATTCTGTTAGAAGCAATCTGATCCATAGTAATTCACGTACACCTCGAGTCATAGCTCTGTATTCTGCTTCAGCACTAGATAACGCAACCACTGGTTGCTTCTTGCTTCTCCAAGTAACAAGATTACATCCGACAAATGTACAATATCCTGAGGTGGAACGCCTATCGTCAAGGCAACCAGCCCAAGCTGCATCAGTATAACTCTCAACTTCGAGATGATTGTTATTTGTAAACATAACACCCTTTCCAGGAGCATCTTTAAGATACCTTAATATCATGTAAACTGCATCCAAATGAGGTTGTCGAGGATCATGCATGTATCTGCTTATGACTCCCACTGCATATGCAATATCTGGCCTAGTATGTGAGAGATAGATTAGCCTTCCAACTAACCTTTGATATTGAGTTCTATAAACAATGTCACTTACATCTCCACAAAGTTTATGATTTGCTTCTATAGGAGAATCTGCAGGTCTACATCCCAACATTCATGTCTCATTTAACATATCGAGTGTATACTTCCATTGTGAAAGGAAAATACCACCCGGACTTTTAGAGACTTCAATTCCAAGGAAATATCGTAGTTTTCCCAGTTCCTTCATCTCGAATTCGGAGGCAAGTCTCCGTTTAACATCTGCAATCTCACACGTGTCATTGCCCGTGATCACGATGTCATCGATATATACGATTAGTATTGTGATCCTTTCACATTTTCTTTTCACGAACATAGTATGATCTTAATTGCCATGTTTGTAACCAAATCTGACCATAGCTCTCTGAAATTTTCCAAACCAGACCCTTGGAGACTGTTTCAATCCATATATAGTCTTTTTTATTCTGCATACTTTTCCGATGGTTGCTGCTATAGAAAAGCCAGATGGGATGTCCATATAGACCTCTTCTTTCAGGTTTTCGTGCAAGAATGCATTTTTTACATCCAACTGTTGAAGTTCCCATTCAAGGTTTGTTGCACATGATATTAAGACTCGAATAGAGGCCATCTTCGCTACTGGGGCAAAAGTTTCTTGATAATCAATCCCGTAAGTTTGAGTATACCCTTTTGCAATAAGTCTTGCCTTGTACCTTTCAATCAACCCATTAAGATTTTGTTTATTGTGAATACCCATCTGCACCCTACTACCTTCCTTACAGCGGGGAGAGTAGTTAACTCCCAAGTGTCATTATGTTTTAATGCATTCATTTCCTCTATCATGGCATCTTTCCATTTAGGATCACACAAGGCCTCCTGCTAAGTACGTGGAACAGGAACACTAGACAAGGATGTCACAAAAGCAAGTGATGAAGGAGATAATGCATTATAGGAAACAAAATTTGAGATACGATGGTTAGTACAAGAGCGTACACCCTTTCTTATAGCAATAGGAAGATCCAAATAGGGATCAAGAGTATTACCGTTATCTAGCTCAATTATAGGAGCTATAGGATCTGCCTCGAGGTTAGAGGTCTCTAAATGTGGTAGAGTGGTGATCTCGTCACTAGTCCTTCTAGAATATGTAATCAAATCTGGCTTGTCAAACCTATTTATATCATCTGACTCATTACTCAGACGTGGAGGGGTAGATGATGTGTTTGGGCTAGTGTTTGGACTAGGCATATTAATGAATGGAAGTGACTCATCTGTCGCTTCACTATCAAGGCTATGTCGATTAATCTCCCCATGAAGCAAAGAGGAAGAGCCGGGAGAGAAATACGAAACTGACTCCCAAAAAATAACGTCATGACTAACATATATGCGATGTGAAGGAGGATGATAACACTAATACCCCTTCTGAGTTGGTTAATAACCAATGAAAACACATCGGAGGGCACGAGAATCAAGTTTATCTCGAGAAGGAGAATGATTATGAACAAAACAGACGCTCCCAAATATCCGAAGAGACAAAGAATGAGAGGAAGGTGCAGGGACAAAGGACATGGGTGTTCCGAATTGTAGAAAACTTGAAGGGAGATAGTTGATTAGGTATGCAGCAGTCATGACTGCTTCACCCCAAAGATATTTGGGGACATGCATTGTTATCATAAGAGACCGTGTTACCTATTGTAAGAGACCAATTTTTCTTTCTGTAACACCATTTTGTTGAGATGTTTTGACACATGTGGTTTGATGAATAATACCACATGTGTCCAAATAAGATGTAAAGGACCCCTCATATTCGGTACCATTATCACTCCGAAGAATTTTGACAGAGGCTTTAAATTGGGTTTGTATCATGTGGTGGAAAGATTTAAAACAATAAAATACTTCACTTTTTTGTTTAAGAAGATATACCCAAGTAAGTCGAGAATGACGATCAACAAAGACAACAAACCATCTATATTCGTCATGTGTAGGATGTCTAAATGGACCCCAAACATCAGTATGAATAGTACAAAATAGAGTAGAACTTCTTTTATCTCTAGATGGATAAAATGACCTTTTATGTTTGGCCAATTCACATGGTTCACATAAAAACTCTTCCCTATTACATTTTTTGGTCAAACTAGGAAATAGATTTGTTAATGTTAGGAATGTATGTGCATTAGTTTGATGATATGTTTAACAAAATACTTAAGTAGAAATTTAGTGTCTGTAGCCTCAACGGATAAGACCACTTTGGCTATCCGTTGATGGTGTAGCTTTACTTAGAAATAAGTCTAGTGTTGTAGCATATTTCAGTCTCTGTATTTAAAATGTAATTCTTGGAAGTTGAGAGAAACTATGAGTCATGTTGACTACTAGATGATATGCAGATAGGAAGGCCAATTGTAAATACTTCATGCCTTGTAATTTTGTATAAGTGAAGTGGTATCAACGGATGACTTAAAGACCTTCAACGGATGAGAAGCTAAGCTTCAACGAATGTCTCTAAAGCTTCAACGGATAAAGTCATCAACGGATAACATCCTTCAACGGATGAGTGCATCAACGGATGAAAGCTTCAACGGATAACATCCTTCAACGGATGAGCGCATCAACGGATGAAAGCTTCAACGGATGTTCTGATGATTAGCCGTTGATAAGGGGTAGTTGTACCTACAAACAGAGGCACATGGGTTGATAGAGACAACTGAGATGTGGTAGCCAAATTTCAGGAACAACAGAAAAAGCAGCCGTTCTTCTCTGGTACAAAGATGCAATAGTCAACAAAGTACTGGAGTGAACAGGAAAAGAAGCAAGTGAAGATCTTATTTTATTACTGTATTTTATATTGTTCTTCACTTGTACACTTGGTAATATATAAACCAAGTAGAAGCTAGTAATTAGAGTAGAGATTTTCCAGAGCTGTTTAGAAAAATATTGAGAGAAAGTTCATCTAGTTTGTACTAGGATGCAGCTATGATCAACATTGTTTAATCACAGATTTTCTAAAATACCATCTCTGGTGGAACAACAAATCCACCAGAAAAGTTTTTAAGGTCTGTTGTGTTCTTTACATTTGTGCTTGAATATATATCTGTCTGTATTAGCTTAAAGCAATTCACACACTTGTTCTTCTTGAACACACAACTTTCATAAACTGCTCAAAACTTGAAAAAGTTTTGAGATTTACATTCAACCCCCCTTCTGTAAATCTCATTGTTAGTCCACTAGGAATAACAATTGGTATCAGAGCAGGCTCTTGACATACAAAGAGTTTAAAGATCTTGGAATCTAACAAAGATGAGTAAGAAGGATATTGGAGTAAAGATCCCAGTTCTTGACAAAGACAGTTATCACCATTGGAAGGTGAAAATGCACCTTCATCTACTCTCCCAAGATGAAGGTTATGTAAACTGCATTGAGAATGGTCCTCACATTCCCCACAAAGTAGCAACAGTTGCTACAGCCACAGTTGTTGTTGGTCAATCCATTCCAAAACCTAGAGCAGAATGGACAATGGAAGACACAGAAGAAGTCCACAAGGATAAGAAGGCTATGAACATTTTGTTTAATGGTCTTAACATGGATATGTTTGATAATGTGATAAATTGCACAACTGCCAAAGAGGTTTGGGACACAGTTCAACTACTGTGTGAAGGTACAGAACAAGTGAAAGAAAACAAAATACAGCTTCTCATTCAACAGTATGAATACTTTCATTTTGAAGAAAATGAATCTTTAAATGAAACATTCAATAGGTTCCAAAAGTTGTTGAATGGACTGAAGCTGTATGGAAGAGTGTACCAGGTGAAGGATTCAAATCTTAAATTTTTAAGATCCTTACCAAAGGAATGGAAACCCATGACTGTCTCCTTAAGAAACTCTCAAGATTATAAGGACTTCACTCTTGAAAGATTGTATGGAATCTTGAAGACTTATGAACTAGAGCTGGAACAGGATGAGGTATTGGAGAAGGGGAGAAAGAAAGGAAGTTCAGTCGCATTGGTAGCTGAAGATGAGAGGAAATGCAGACAAGAAACTGTGAGATCTACATCAAACTCCAAAGATGGTATAAGAAATCAGGAATCAAGCAAGGGGAAAGAGCAAGTTGCTGAAAATGAAGACAACTCCAGCCAAGATGACTCAGATGGTATTGATGAGCATCTTGCATTTCTGTCCAGAAGATTTGCAAAGATGAAATTCAAGAAAAACACTAGAGCCACTAAACCTCACAAAAACACTGTGGACAAATCCAAGTTCAAGTGTTTCAATTATGGTATAAGTGGACACTTTGCAGGTGAGTGCAGAAAGCCAACTTCTGAAAAGAAGAAATTTGAACAAGTAGATTACAAAAAGAAATATTTTGATCTACTCAAGCAAAAGGAGAGGGCTTTCATTACTCAAGAAAGGGACTGGGCAGCTAATGGAGATGAAGAGGATGAAGATGTGGAGTATGTCAACCTTGCTCTCATGGC